>NW_027394758.1:0-13905 GCF_049309525.1 Garra rufa | reverse complement strand
AAATAATGCCCCGTTTAAGCCATTCTGAAGGGGTGGAGCGGAAAATGAAAATAAATACGGCCTTTTAAAATTTAAATGCTCCAGCGATTTCATTCCGTCAACCCCTTAGAACCCACCAAGAGCTAAATTCAGGTGTTTGCGAGTAGTTTCATTTAAAACGGAGAGGGCTGCCTTCCGCCTGTGTTTTCTGTTGTACTGACATGAGAGTCAGGGCTCCGAGCTTTCGGTCTGCGAACTACATCACTGAGCCTCTTCTAAAAGCATTTAAATAAAAACACTCCAGCGACTGTACGCAATGTAAACATAATATCATTTTAAAGAGCTATATTAAGCGCATATGAGCTGCTTTTATATGGTTTACGGATGAGCTTCAGGGCTGGCGTTTCTTCGTCCGTGTTCACAAAACTACATATTTTAAAGGCATTTAAAAAATAAAAACACTCCAGCGATTGAACAGTAATAGTAGATTAGTGTATTGAAAACGTTAAAATGCTTGCTTATTTGTGCTGCATTTTTGTGGAAACGAATTAGCTAGTAAAGACTGTTTCATGAATATGGTCTCATCGTTTGAGCCACATAGTTCAACAAAGCACGGCCGTTTTTAATGACCAACTAATAACTTCTGCTATTTAACTGATAAGAGTTCTCAAAAAATGCAACTGTATTGAACATAGCACCCAATCACTCGTTTAATATTTTTTGTTCCCTGTCATTTCGCTGTATTTTATGTTTGATTTAGCACAGGTGCCCTCTTACGTCATACTCCGAAAGTCCCCTTAGGCATTTGTGCGCATGCGCGCTACTCATGAATGGTGCTTTATAGAGGACGCACAAAAATACAGATTAAAATCATTTATATTTAGGTTAAATGGAAGATATAGCTTGTGCTGCATGTTAGCTTGCAAATTATGCCCAAGAACATAATTTATTAAGCCATATGTCTTACTAACAAGAAACAATGCCTCTAACCACAGGTCACGTACGAAAAATAATGCCCCGTTTAAGCCATTCTGAAGGGGTGGAGCGGAAAATGAAAATAAATACGGCCTTTTAAAATTTAAATGCTCCAGCGATTTCATTCCGTCAACCCCTTAGAACCCACCAAGAGCTAAATTCAGGTGTTTGCGAGTAGTTTCATTTAAAACGGAGAGGGCTGCCTTCCGCCTGTGTTTTCTGTTGTACTGACATGAGAGTCAGGGCTCCGAGCTTTCGGTCTGCGAACTACATCACTGAGCCTCTTCTAAAAGCATTTAAATAAAAACACTCCAGCGACTGTACGCAATGTAAACATAATATCATTTTAAAGAGCTATATTAAGCGCATATGAGCTGCTTTTATATGGTTTACGGATGAGCTTCAGGGCTGGCGTTTCTTCGTCCGTGTTCACAAAACTACATATTTTAAAGGCATTTAAAAAATAAAAACACTCCAGCGATTGAACAGTAATAGTAGATTAGTGTATTGAAAACGTTAAAATGCTTGCTTATTTGTGCTGCATTTTTGTGGAAACGAATTAGCTAGTAAAGACTGTTTCATGAATATGGTCTCATCGTTTGAGCCACATAGTTCAACAAAGCACGGCCGTTTTTAATGACCAACTAATAACTTCTGCTATTTAACTGATAAGAGTTCTCAAAAAATGCAACTGTATTGAACATAGCACCCAATCACTCGTTTAATATTTTTTGTTCCCTGTCATTTCGCTGTATTTTATGTTTGATTTAGCACAGGTGCCCTCTTACGTCATACTCCGAAAGTCCCCTTAGGCATTTGTGCGCATGCGCGCTACTCATGAATGGTGCTTTATAGAGGACGCACAAAAATACAGATTAAAATCATTTATATTTAGGTTAAATGGAAGATATAGCTTGTGCTGCATGTTAGCTTGCAAATTATGCCCAAGAACATAATTTATTAAGCCATATGTCTTACTAACAAGAAACAATGCCTCTAACCACAGGTCACGTACGAAAAATAATGCCCCGTTTAAGCCATTCTGAAGGGGTGGAGCGGAAAATGAAAATAAATACGGCCTTTTAAAATTTAAATGCTCCAGCGATTTCATTCCGTCAACCCCTTAGAACCCACCAAGAGCTAAATTCAGGTGTTTGCGAGTAGTTTCATTTAAAACGGAGAGGGCTGCCTTCCGCCTGTGTTTTCTGTTGTACTGACATGAGAGTCAGGGCTCCGAGCTTTCGGTCTGCGAACTACATCACTGAGCCTCTTCTAAAAGCATTTAAATAAAAACACTCCAGCGACTGTACGCAATGTAAACATAATATCATTTTAAAGAGCTATATTAAGCGCATATGAGCTGCTTTTATATGGTTTACGGATGAGCTTCAGGGCTGGCGTTTCTTCGTCCGTGTTCACAAAACTACATATTTTAAAGGCATTTAAAAAATAAAAACACTCCAGCGATTGAACAGTAATAGTAGATTAGTGTATTGAAAACGTTAAAATGCTTGCTTATTTGTGCTGCATTTTTGTGGAAACGAATTAGCTAGTAAAGACTGTTTCATGAATATGGTCTCATCGTTTGAGCCACATAGTTCAACAAAGCACGGCCGTTTTTAATGACCAACTAATAACTTCTGCTATTTAACTGATAAGAGTTCTCAAAAAATGCAACTGTATTGAACATAGCACCCAATCACTCGTTTAATATTTTTTGTTCCCTGTCATTTCGCTGTATTTTATGTTTGATTTAGCACAGGTGCCCTCTTACGTCATACTCCGAAAGTCCCCTTAGGCATTTGTGCGCATGCGCGCTACTCATGAATGGTGCTTTATAGAGGACGCACAAAAATACAGATTAAAATCATTTATATTTAGGTTAAATGGAAGATATAGCTTGTGCTGCATGTTAGCTTGCAAATTATGCCCAAGAACATAATTTATTAAGCCATATGTCTTACTAACAAGAAACAATGCCTCTAACCACAGGTCACGTACGAAAAATAATGCCCCGTTTAAGCCATTCTGAAGGGGTGGAGCGGAAAATGAAAATAAATACGGCCTTTTAAAATTTAAATGCTCCAGCGATTTCATTCCGTCAACCCCTTAGAACCCACCAAGAGCTAAATTCAGGTGTTTGCGAGTAGTTTCATTTAAAACGGAGAGGGCTGCCTTCCGCCTGTGTTTTCTGTTGTACTGACATGAGAGTCAGGGCTCCGAGCTTTCGGTCTGCGAACTACATCACTGAGCCTCTTCTAAAAGCATTTAAATAAAAACACTCCAGCGACTGTATGCAATGTAAACATAATATCATTTTAAAGAGCTATATTAAGCGCATATGAGCTGCTTTTATATGGTTTACGGATGAGCTTCAGGGCTGGCGTTTCTTCGTCCGTGTTCACAAAACTACATATTTTAAAGGCATTTAAAAAATAAAAACACTCCAGCGATTGAACAGTAATAGTAGATTAGTGTATTGAAAACGTTAAAATGCTTGCTTATTTGTGCTGCATTTTTGTGGAAACGAATTAGCTAGTAAAGACTGTTTCATGAATATGGTCTCATCGTTTGAGCCACATAGTTCAACAAAGCACGGCCGTTTTTAATGACCAACTAATAACTTCTGCTATTTAACTGATAAGAGTTCTCAAAAAATGCAACTGTATTGAACATAGCACCCAATCACTCGTTTAATATTTTTTGTTCCCTGTCATTTCGCTGTATTTTATGTTTGATTTAGCACAGGTGCCCTCTTACGTCATACTCCGAAAGTCCCCTTAGGCATTTGTGCGCATGCGCGCTACTCATGAATGGTGCTTTATAGAGGACGCACAAAAATACAGATTAAAATCATTTATATTTAGGTTAAATGGAAGATATAGCTTGTGCTGCATGTTAGCTTGCAAATTATGCCCAAGAACATAATTTATTAAGCCATATGTCTTACTAACAAGAAACAATGCCTCTAACCACAGGTCACGTACGAAAAATAATGCCCCGTTTAAGCCATTCTGAAGGGGTGGAGCGGAAAATGAAAATAAATACGGCCTTTTAAAATTTAAATGCTCCAGCGATTTCATTCCGTCAACCCCTTAGAACCCACCAAGAGCTAAATTCAGGTGTTTGCGAGTAGTTTCATTTAAAACGGAGAGGGCTGCCTTCCGCCTGTGTTTTCTGTTGTACTGACATGAGAGTCAGGGCTCCGAGCTTTCGGTCTGCGAACTACATCACTGAGCCTCTTCTAAAAGCATTTAAATAAAAACACTCCAGCGACTGTACGCAATGTAAACATAATATCATTTTAAAGAGCTATATTAAGCGCATATGAGCTGCTTTTATATGGTTTACGGATGAGCTTCAGGGCTGGCGTTTCTTCGTCCGTGTTCACAAAACTACATATTTTAAAGGCATTTAAAAAATAAAAACACTCCAGCGATTGAACAGTAATAGTAGATTAGTGTATTGAAAACGTTAAAATGCTTGCTTATTTGTGCTGCATTTTTGTGGAAACGAATTAGCTAGTAAAGACTGTTTCATGAATATGGTCTCATCGTTTGAGCCACATAGTTCAACAAAGCACGGCCGTTTTTAATGACCAACTAATAACTTCTGCTATTTAACTGATAAGAGTTCTCAAAAAATGCAACTGTATTGAACATAGCACCCAATCACTCGTTTAATATTTTTTGTTCCCTGTCATTTCGCTGTATTTTATGTTTGATTTAGCACAGGTGCCCTCTTACGTCATACTCCGAAAGTCCCCTTAGGCATTTGTGCGCATGCGCGCTACTCATGAATGGTGCTTTATAGAGGACGCACAAAAATACAGATTAAAATCATTTATATTTAGGTTAAATGGAAGATATAGCTTGTGCTGCATGTTAGCTTGCAAATTATGCCCAAGAACATAATTTATTAAGCCATATGTCTTACTAACAAGAAACAATGCCTCTAACCACAGGTCACGTACGAAAAATAATGCCCCGTTTAAGCCATTCTGAAGGGGTGGAGCGGAAAATGAAAATAAATACGGCCTTTTAAAATTTAAATGCTCCAGCGATTTCATTCCGTCAACCCCTTAGAACCCACCAAGAGCTAAATTCAGGTGTTTGCGAGTAGTTTCATTTAAAACGGAGAGGGCTGCCTTCCGCCTGTGTTTTCTGTTGTACTGACATGAGAGTCAGGGCTCCGAGCTTTCGGTCTGCGAACTACATCACTGAGCCTCTTCTAAAAGCATTTAAATAAAAACACTCCAGCGACTGTACGCAATGTAAACATAATATCATTTTAAAGAGCTATATTAAGCGCATATGAGCTGCTTTTATATGGTTTACGGATGAGCTTCAGGGCTGGCGTTTCTTCGTCCGTGTTCACAAAACTACATATTTTAAAGGCATTTAAAAAATAAAAACACTCCAGCGATTGAACAGTAATAGTAGATTAGTGTATTGAAAACGTTAAAATGCTTGCTTATTTGTGCTGCATTTTTGTGGAAACGAATTAGCTAGTAAAGACTGTTTCATGAATATGGTCTCATCGTTTGAGCCACATAGTTCAACAAAGCACGGCCGTTTTTAATGACCAACTAATAACTTCTGCTATTTAACTGATAAGAGTTCTCAAAAAATGCAACTGTATTGAACATAGCACCCAATCACTCGTTTAATATTTTTTGTTCCCTGTCATTTCGCTGTATTTTATGTTTGATTTAGCACAGGTGCCCTCTTACGTCATACTCCGAAAGTCCCCTTAGGCATTTGTGCGCATGCGCGCTACTCATGAATGGTGCTTTATAGAGGACGCACAAAAATACAGATTAAAATCATTTATATTTAGGTTAAATGGAAGATATAGCTTGTGCTGCATGTTAGCTTGCAAATTATGCCCAAGAACATAATTTATTAAGCCATATGTCTTACTAACAAGAAACAATGCCTCTAACCACAGGTCACGTACGAAAAATAATGCCCCGTTTAAGCCATTCTGAAGGGGTGGAGCGGAAAATGAAAATAAATACGGCCTTTTAAAATTTAAATGCTCCAGCGATTTCATTCCGTCAACCCCTTAGAACCCACCAAGAGCTAAATTCAGGTGTTTGCGAGTAGTTTCATTTAAAACGGAGAGGGCTGCCTTCCGCCTGTGTTTTCTGTTGTACTGACATGAGAGTCAGGGCTCCGAGCTTTCGGTCTGCGAACTACATCACTGAGCCTCTTCTAAAAGCATTTAAATAAAAACACTCCAGCGACTGTACGCAATGTAAACATAATATCATTTTAAAGAGCTATATTAAGCGCATATGAGCTGCTTTTATATGGTTTACGGATGAGCTTCAGGGCTGGCGTTTCTTCGTCCGTGTTCACAAAACTACATATTTTAAAGGCATTTAAAAAATAAAAACACTCCAGCGATTGAACAGTAATAGTAGATTAGTGTATTGAAAACGTTAAAATGCTTGCTTATTTGTGCTGCATTTTTGTGGAAACGAATTAGCTAGTAAAGACTGTTTCATGAATATGGTCTCATCGTTTGAGCCACATAGTTCAACAAAGCACGGCCGTTTTTAACGACCAACTAATAACTTCTGCTATTTAACTGATAAGAGTTCTCAAAAAATGCAACTGTATTGAACATAGCACCCAATCACTCGTTTAATATTTTTTGTTCCCTGTCATTTCGCTGTATTTTATGTTTGATTTAGCACAGGTGCCCTCTTACGTCATACTCCGAAAGTCCCCTTAGGCATTTGTGCGCATGCGCGCTACTCATGAATGGTGCTTTATAGAGGACGCACAAAAATACAGATTAAAATCATTTATATTTAGGTTAAATGGAAGATATAGCTTGTGCTGCATGTTAGCTTGCAAATTATGCCCAAGAACATAATTTATTAAGCCATATGTCTTACTAACAAGAAACAATGCCTCTAACCACAGGTCACGTACGAAAAATAATGCCCCGTTTAAGCCATTCTGAAGGGGTGGAGCGGAAAATGAAAATAAATACGGCCTTTTAAAATTTAAATGCTCCAGCGATTTCATTCCGTCAACCCCTTAGAACCCACCAAGAGCTAAATTCAGGTGTTTGCGAGTAGTTTCATTTAAAACGGAGAGGGCTGCCTTCCGCCTGTGTTTTCTGTTGTACTGACATGAGAGTCAGGGCTCCGAGCTTTCGGTCTGCGAACTACATCACTGAGCCTCTTCTAAAAGCATTTAAATAAAAACACTCCAGCGACTGTACGCAATGTAAACATAATATCATTTTAAAGAGCTATATTAAGCGCATATGAGCTGCTTTTATATGGTTTACGGATGAGCTTCAGGGCTGGCGTTTCTTCGTCCGTGTTCACAAAACTACATATTTTAAAGGCATTTAAAAAATAAAAACACTCCAGCGATTGAACAGTAATAGTAGATTAGTGTATTGAAAACGTTAAAATGCTTGCTTATTTGTGCTGCATTTTTGTGGAAACGAATTAGCTAGTAAAGACTGTTTCATGAATATGGTCTCATCGTTTGAGCCACATAGTTCAACAAAGCACGGCCGTTTTTAATGACCAACTAATAACTTCTGCTATTTAACTGATAAGAGTTCTCAAAAAATGCAACTGTATTGAACATAGCACCCAATCACTCGTTTAATATTTTTTGTTCCCTGTCATTTCGCTGTATTTTATGTTTGATTTAGCACAGGTGCCCTCTTACGTCATACTCCGAAAGTCCCCTTAGGCATTTGTGCGCATGCGCGCTACTCATGAATGGTGCTTTATAGAGGACGCACAAAAATACAGATTAAAATCATTTATATTTAGGTTAAATGGAAGATATAGCTTGTGCTGCATGTTAGCTTGCAAATTATGCCCAAGAACATAATTTATTAAGCCATATGTCTTACTAACAAGAAACAATGCCTCTAACCACAGGTCACGTACGAAAAATAATGCCCCGTTTAAGCCATTCTGAAGGGGTGGAGCGGAAAATGAAAATAAATACGGCCTTTTAAAATTTAAATGCTCCAGCGTTTCATTCCGTCAACCCCTTAGAACCCACCAAGAGCTAAATTCAGGTGTTTGCGAGTAGTTTCATTTAAAACGGAGAGGGCTGCCTTCCGCCTGTGTTTTCTGTTGTACTGACATGAGAGTCAGGGCTCCGAGCTTTCGGTCTGCGAACTACATCACTGAGCCTCTTCTAAAAGCATTTAAATAAAAACACTCCAGCGACTGTACGCAATGTAAACATAATATCATTTTAAAGAGCTATATTAAGCGCATATGAGCTGCTTTTATATGGTTTACGGATGAGCTTCAGGGCTGGCGTTTCTTCGTCCGTGTTCACAAAACTACATATTTTAAAGGCATTTAAAAAATAAAAACACTCCAGCGATTGAACAGTAATAGTAGATTAGTGTATTGAAAACGTTAAAATGCTTGCTTATTTGTGCTGCATTTTTGTGGAAACGAATTAGCTAGTAAAGACTGTTTCATGAATATGGTCTCATCGTTTGAGCCACATAGTTCAACAAAGCACGGCCGTTTTTAACGACCAACTAATAACTTCTGCTATTTAACTGATAAGAGTTCTCAAAAAATGCAACTGTATTGAACATAGCACCCAATCACTCGTTTAATATTTTTTGTTCCCTGTCATTTCGCTGTATTTTATGTTTGATTTAGCACAGGTGCCCTCTTACGTCATACTCCGAAAGTCCCCTTAGGCATTTGTGCGCATGCGCGCTACTCATGAATGGTGCTTTATAGAGGACGCACAAAAATACAGATTAAAATCATTTATATTTAGGTTAAATGGAAGATATAGCTTGTGCTGCATGTTAGCTTGCAAATTATGCCCAAGAACATAATTTATTAAGCCATATGTCTTACTAACAAGAAACAATGCCTCTAACCACAGGTCACGTACGAAAAATAATGCCCCGTTTAAGCCATTCTGAAGGGGTGGAGCGGAAAATGAAAATAAATACGGCCTTTTAAAATTTAAATGCTCCAGCGATTTCATTCCGTCAACCCCTTAGAACCCACCAAGAGCTAAATTCAGGTGTTTGCGAGTAGTTTCATTTAAAACGGAGAGGGCTGCCTTCCGCCTGTGTTTTCTGTTGTACTGACATGAGAGTCAGGGCTCCGAGCTTTCGGTCTGCGAACTACATCACTGAGCCTCTTCTAAAAGCATTTAAATAAAAACACTCCAGCGACTGTACGCAATGTAAACATAATATCATTTTAAAGAGCTATATTAAGCGCATATGAGCTGCTTTTATATGGTTTACGGATGAGCTTCAGGGCTGGCGTTTCTTCGTCCGTGTTCACAAAACTACATATTTTAAAGGCATTTAAAAAATAAAAACACTCCAGCGATTGAACAGTAATAGTAGATTAGTGTATTGAAAACGTTAAAATGCTTGCTTATTTGTGCTGCATTTTTGTGGAAACGAATTAGCTAGTAAAGACTGTTTCATGAATATGGTCTCATCGTTTGAGCCACATAGTTCAACAAAGCACGGCCGTTTTTAACGACCAACTAATAACTTCTGCTATTTAACTGATAAGAGTTCTCAAAAAATGCAACTGTATTGAACATAGCACCCAATCACTCGTTTAATATTTTTTGTTCCCTGTCATTTCGCTGTATTTTATGTTTGATTTAGCACAGGTGCCCTCTTACGTCATACTCCGAAAGTCCCCTTAGGCATTTGTGCGCATGCGCGCTACTCATGAATGGTGCTTTATAGAGGACGCACAAAAATACAGATTAAAATCATTTATATTTAGGTTAAATGGAAGATATAGCTTGTGCTGCATGTTAGCTTGCAAATTATGCCCAAGAACATAATTTATTAAGCCATATGTCTTACTAACAAGAAACAATGCCTCTAACCACAGGTCACGTACGAAAAATAATGCCCCGTTTAAGCCATTCTGAAGGGGTGGAGCGGAAAATGAAAATAAATACGGCCTTTTAAAATTTAAATGCTCCAGCGATTTCATTCCGTCAACCCCTTAGAACCCACCAAGAGCTAAATTCAGGTGTTTGCGAGTAGTTTCATTTAAAACGGAGAGGGCTGCCTTCCGCCTGTGTTTTCTGTTGTACTGACATGAGAGTCAGGGCTCCGAGCTTTCGGTCTGCGAACTACATCACTGAGCCTCTTCTAAAAGCATTTAAATAAAAACACTCCAGCGACTGTACGCAATGTAAACATAATATCATTTTAAAGAGCTATATTAAGCGCATATGAGCTGCTTTTATATGGTTTACGGATGAGCTTCAGGGCTGGCGTTTCTTCGTCCGTGTTCACAAAACTACATATTTTAAAGGCATTTAAAAAATAAAAACACTCCAGCGATTGAACAGTAATAGTAGATTAGTGTATTGAAAACGTTAAAATGCTTGCTTATTTGTGCTGCATTTTTGTGGAAACGAATTAGCTAGTAAAGACTGTTTCATGAATATGGTCTCATCGTTTGAGCCACATAGTTCAACAAAGCACGGCCGTTTTTAACGACCAACTAATAACTTCTGCTATTTAACTGATAAGAGTTCTCAAAAAATGCAACTGTATTGAACATAGCACCCAATCACTCGTTTAATATTTTTTGTTCCCTGTCATTTCGCTGTATTTTATGTTTGATTTAGCACAGGTGCCCTCTTACGTCATACTCCGAAAGTCCCCTTAGGCATTTGTGCGCATGCGCGCTACTCATGAATGGTGCTTTATAGAGGACGCACAAAAATACAGATTAAAATCATTTATATTTAGGTTAAATGGAAGATATAGCTTGTGCTGCATGTTAGCTTGCAAATTATGCCCAAGAACATAATTTATTAAGCCATATGTCTTACTAACAAGAAACAATGCCTCTAACCACAGGTCACGTACGAAAAATAATGCCCCGTTTAAGCCATTCTGAAGGGGTGGAGCGGAAAATGAAAATAAATACGGCCTTTTAAAATTTAAATGCTCCAGCGATTTCATTCCGTCAACCCCTTAGAACCCACCAAGAGCTAAATTCAGGTGTTTGCGAGTAGTTTCATTTAAAACGGAGAGGGCTGCCTTCCGCCTGTGTTTTCTGTTGTACTGACATGAGAGTCAGGGCTCCGAGCTTTCGGTCTGCGAACTACATCACTGAGCCTCTTCTAAAAGCATTTAAATAAAAACACTCCAGCGACTGTACGCAATGTAAACATAATATCATTTTAAAGAGCTATATTAAGCGCATATGAGCTGCTTTTATATGGTTTACGGATGAGCTTCAGGGCTGGCGTTTCTTCGTCCGTGTTCACAAAACTACATATTTTAAAGGCATTTAAAAAATAAAAACACTCCAGCGATTGAACAGTAATAGTAGATTAGTGTATTGAAAACGTTAAAATGCTTGCTTATTTGTGCTGCATTTTTGTGGAAACGAATTAGCTAGTAAAGACTGTTTCATGAATATGGTCTCATCGTTTGAGCCACATAGTTCAACAAAGCACGGCCGTTTTTAACGACCAACTAATAACTTCTGCTATTTAACTGATAAGAGTTCTCAAAAAATGCAACTGTATTGAACATAGCACCCAATCACTCGTTTAATATTTTTTGTTCCCTGTCATTTCGCTGTATTTTATTTTGATTTAGCACAGGTGCCCTCTTACGTCATACTCCGAAAGTCCCCTTAGGCATTTGTGCGCATGCGCGCTACTCATGAATGGTGCTTTATAGAGGACGCACAAAAATACAGATTAAAATCATTTATATTTAGGTTAAATGGAAGATATAGCTTGTGCTGCATGTTAGCTTGCAAATTATGCCCAAGAACATAATTTATTAAGCCATATGTCTTACTAACAAGAAACAATGCCTCTAACCACAGGTCACGTACGAAAAATAATGCCCCGTTTAAGCCATTCTGAAGGGGTGGAGCGGAAAATGAAAATAAATACGGCCTTTTAAAATTTAAATGCTCCAGCGATTTCATTCCGTCAACCCCTTAGAACCCACCAAGAGCTAAATTCAGGTGTTTGCGAGTAGTTTCATTTAAAACGGAGAGGGCTGCCTTCCGCCTGTGTTTTCTGTTGTACTGACATGAGAGTCAGGGCTCCGAGCTTTCGGTCTGCGAACTACATCACTGAGCCTCTTCTAAAAGCATTTAAATAAAAACACTCCAGCGACTGTACGCAATGTAAACATAATATCATTTTAAAGAGCTATATTAAGCGCATATGAGCTGCTTTTATATGGTTTACGGATGAGCTTCAGGGCTGGCGTTTCTTCGTCCGTGTTCACAAAACTACATATTTTAAAGGCATTTAAAAAATAAAAACACTCCAGCGATTGAACAGTAATAGTAGATTAGTGTATTGAAAACGTTAAAATGCTTGCTTATTTGTGCTGCATTTTTGTGGAAACGAATTAGCTAGTAAAGACTGTTTCATGAATATGGTCTCATCGTTTGAGCCACATAGTTCAACAAAGCACGGCCGTTTTTAACGACCAACTAATAACTTCTGCTATTTAACTGATAAGAGTTCTCAAAAAATGCAACTGTATTGAACATAGCACCCAATCACTCGTTTAATATTTTTTGTTCCCTGTCATTTCGCTGTATTTTATGTTTGATTTAGCACAGGTGCCCTCTTACGTCATACTCCGAAAGTCCCCTTAGGCATTTGTGCGCATGCGCGCTACTCATGAATGGTGCTTTATAGAGGACGCACAAAAATACAGATTAAAATCATTTATATTTAGGTTAAATGGAAGATATAGCTTGTGCTGCATGTTAGCTTGCAAATTATGCCCAAGAACATAATTTATTAAGCCATATGTCTTACTAACAAGAAACAATGCCTCTAACCACAGGTCACGTACGAAAAATAATGCCCCGTTTAAGCCATTCTGAAGGGGTGGAGCGGAAAATGAAAATAAATACGGCCTTTTAAAATTTAAATGCTCCAGCGATTTCATTCCGTCAACCCCTTAGAACCCACCAAGAGCTAAATTCAGGTGTTTGCGAGTAGTTTCATTTAAAACGGAGAGGGCTGCCTTCCGCCTGTGTTTTCTGTTGTACTGACATGAGAGTCAGGGCTCCGAGCTTTCGGTCTGCGAACTACATCACTGAGCCTCTTCTAAAAGCATTTAAATAAAAACACTCCAGCGACTGTACGCAATGTAAACATAATATCATTTTAAAGAGCTATATTAAGCGCATATGAGCTGCTTTTATATGGTTTACGGATGAGCTTCAGGGCTGGCGTTTCTTCGTCCGTGTTCACAAAACTACATATTTTAAAGGCATTTAAAAAATAAAAACACTCCAGCGATTGAACAGTAATAGTAGATTAGTGTATTGAAAACGTTAAAATGCTTGCTTATTTGTGCTGCATTTTTGTGGAAACGAATTAGCTAGTAAAGACTGTTTCATGAATATGGTCTCATCGTTTGAGCCACATAGTTCAACAAAGCACGGCCGTTTTTAACGACCAACTAATAACTTCTGCTATTTAACTGATAAGAGTTCTCAAAAAATGCAACTGTATTGAACATAGCACCCAATCACTCGTTTAATATTTTTTGTTCCCTGTCATTTCGCTGTATTTTATGTTTGATTTAGCACAGGTGCCCTCTTACGTCATACTCCGAAAGTCCCCTTAGGCATTTGTGCGCATGCGCGCTACTCATGAATGGTGCTTTATAGAGGACGCACAAAAATACAGATTAAAATCATTTATATTTAGGTTAAATGGAAGATATAGCTTGTGCTGCATGTTAGCTTGCAAATTATGCCCAAGAACATAATTTATTAAGCCATATGTCTTACTAACAAGAAACAATGCCTCTAACCACAGGTCACGTACGAAAAATAATGCCCCGTTTAAGCCATTCTGAAGGGGTGGAGCGGAAAATGAAAATAAATACGGCCTTTTAAAATTTAAATGCTCCAGCGATTTCATTCCGTCAACC
>NW_027394757.1:0-13905 GCF_049309525.1 Garra rufa | reverse complement strand
AGAGGCCATTTGCTTGTGCCACACTGTAACACAATCGGCAAATCCGGGAGGGAACCTACAGCGGGAGATACTCCTAAATATGTGCTCCTTCGGACTGTGGAGCAACACATGGTTTTGATGGGCCGATGTGATATTTCCAGAGCTCCTTCAGTGATTGTGGATTCCCTGGCTGGAGGTGAACTTTTGCACGGGTGATTTATGCACCTTCTGAACTGTGCAGAGTTGGTGGAGGGCTCCTATGTCATCGTTGCCTGAGGCCTCAGGCACTTCCTGTTTAAGATGACTTACAGCTCTCTGTCAGTCCTCTGGGCCCCGTTTTATTGCTGCCCAGCCCCTCGCACAAGCAGCACCGGGCCTGGACTGTCACTATGACATCATCAGCACACAGGAAGCGTGCGCATTCCTTATCGTCATACACACAGATGGGTCATACTTGAGGAGTGACATCACGGCATCAAGTTCTCTGACGCACCCACACACCTGGAAAGAACTTTGAGAACTATTTCTTATTTATATATATTTTAATATGTTCCTTCCTATGTTCTTTATTTAAACCAGTTACTAAAGTTTTTTTGTACAAAAAAACAATTATGTGGAAATCTTCGGGGGATTTCTGGACCCCGAATGGCATTCGCTAAAATTTAAAAAAAATGTTCCCTTTGTTCAAATGGTATGAGACTTTGTAAATCAGTCAACACTATCTTGATCTACAAATAAAAAAAATTAAATTGGAATGATTTTATGTTAGTGTGAAAAAAATACTCACGTTCGTGGTCTAACAAAATGCAATTTTTGTTACAAATAATAGTTTAAAAAACAAAACAAATGTTATTTTCCTGTTTATTAATGTTTTTACTCCTCATGTGTGCAGTTTTTGGAGGATTTAGGATATTTTAAAAATATATATAAATTAATAAATTAATATTTTTTATAGGTTTTTACACAAAAACAGCTTTTTTTGTAAAATTCCCTTTCATAAAAAACCCACATGTCTAACTTTCATTCATGGGGATAAAATGGATAATTTCACATGGTTTAGTGTAAGATTTTTGCCCATGCGACACTGGCATTCAATGTATTCAAGTGTCAAGCTGCACTTGCACCTCAGATCCAAACGAACTGTTTTTTGAGGGTTATTACATAAATGCTTTTTAATTGATGAAGAGGACATTTTAATTTATGAAGGATGTAATAAGCATACAAAGACCTCTTCTGTGTCAAAAGATCAACGGAAATTCAGTTTCGCATGTCAGGACCCCTTTAAGGGCAGTATGAAAACACAGTAATCAACAATTGGAAGTATAAGTGTAGAGACAAGTTTCTTACGAACAATATGAAAACAATTTAGAAATTGATGTAAAGTACTAAACTTCTTTAATCAGAATCAAACTTCAAATTAGAATCAATGCAAATGAGTACTAAGTGACTAATAAAATTTTGGTTGATCAAGTCTATATACATTTATATACTGTTTAAAAGAAAGAAAGAGAAAACTGACAACATCAAAGGTATCTTGTTTCAACTGCAGAAAGATGTCAATACACACCATTTTTCAAGCTCAAGCCTACCAACGTTAATCCACTCTCCTGTTTGGTTTATTTGTCAGCGTTATGATTGGTCAGATCACCTGTCAATTAAACTCCTTGCGAAGAGTCAGTTGAAAACACTTAAGGAATTTCAAAGTCATCACAGATTGGTTGAATTATATAGGATTTCCGGGAAACAAGTGTGTTGCGTTCTTTAACGTTCCACCTGGAAACAAAGATGCTATGACACCAAACCCCCTCATGGAAGAAGAAAGCCATTGTATTTCCACACCTCTAAACATGACGAAGCACAAAACAAATCATGATTGGTTGCTTTGGTGGTCCTTGGCTATTTAAATCAGCCAAGATTCCCAGACATTCTGCTGTCAGTCTGAAGGTCTGGCTATGCAAGACTTAAGTGTCTCCAAATTTTTGACCAGCTGTGTATGTTTTTTGTGCCATCCACTTGTCAATGTCTCTCATTCCCTTACCACACACTCTTTACTTGCAAATGTCGTTTTCAGCTAAGGATCCTTATTTCTTCTGAAAATATCCATCAAACAACAGCATGAACCATGAAATGTTGAGTCTCACTATAAAGTGCTGGTGGCTTTAAGCATTGACAAACTAGCTGTTCCGCATTTACACCAGATGTCTATCATTTGGCTGAACCAGTGGTTTGTTAGTGGAGGTACTGGAAGTGAGGATCTGCTATCATAAGGCTGATGTATGGATGGCAGTCTAACACACAAAACTCTCCATGGGAAAACTCAGACCCTGATAGCAGCCTTGCATCTTTGAAGAGAGACACTCTTGCACCCACACAGACGAGTGGCTATTCATTGAGCAACAAACAGAGGGTCATAGTTCTGCTGAGATGTGCTCATTCAGGGCTGTGGAGTCTGGAAGCGGCGTGCATCTGGTCTCATGGACTGAGAGATAGACAGAGCTCTGATACTCCCACACGTTTTGGAGATAGCAGGCAGATTTCCTGTTCATGAGCTGAAGCTTTGATACAAGCTCTGCTGCCCATTGGCATCAAAGGCTCAGTGAAGACCCACAAGATAAAGACAGAAGACTTCAAATGACCCGCTGACGTTTTACTGTAGATTAAATCACGACTGTGATTCGGCCATAGGTGATCACAGCGTGCCAATATACAGCCATATCTCATGGCTATGAGTGCGAGATCACTTTATACAACAATTTGGCGGTAAATACTTAGGAAACAACAATGGCGTGTCTTTGAAAACCCTTTTTTTTGTGCAAACTACTTCATTTCGCCACTGATTCAAATCTCAGGTTGACAGTTGAACAGCTGAGCCCAAGACTCCATTACTAATTCAAAAATGTCTCTTTGGAACTAGTAATGAAGGAACATTGAGTTTCTTCATTGAAAGCTTATTCTATTATTTGGAGAGTAAGCGAGTGTGAATACCTGCATCTGATTCAGCATTCATTCTTCAGCTCAATCTCTTATTCACAATAAAACATTAGTTTAAATGTCAGCTGAGAAAAAGCAATATCTTTGTCCTACTATCCTTTCATCTGTTAAGGGTGATTTACGATTACAGCACTGCTCAGTGCATTTGTTGGTTGCATCTTACTTTTGTGTTTACAACAGTGTTTCAATCTCTTTCAATATAAAAGTCTTTACTGCTGACTTAAAACAGTCTCTTGTCACCAACTAATGGCGAAATAGTGTAACCATAACGAACACACACTGTTTCCCAATACTAAAAGGGGTTAGTTTACCCAAAAATGAAAATAAGACCATTATTTACTTACCCTCCATGCATCCTAGGTGTATATGACTTCCTTCTTTTTAGACAAATCAAATCTGAGTTATATTAAAATGGTTCTGGCTCTCTTAAGCTTTATCATGGCAGTGGGTGGGTGTTTTTGTTCATCAGTCCAATATAAGTCCAATAACAAGTGCATCCATCCTAAATAAAAAATGGTCTCCGGCTCCGGGGGGTGAATAAAGGTCTCCTGGAGCACATCAATGCATTTGTGTAAGAAAAATACCTATATTTTAAATGTAATAATCACTTTAATCTAGCTTGCGCAAACTGTCGTACATGGAGGGCCAGAATAATTTTTATTAATATATATATATATATATATATATATATATATATATTAGTGGTGGGCCGTTATCGGCGTTAACGTGCTGCGTTAACGTGAGACTCTTATCGGGCAATAAAAAAAATATCGCCGTTAATCTATTCTCAAATTTGGGTTGGGATCTGGGTCTAAACTACGCAAGCTATGATGACTTTCACCTTGATAGTTTAACGCGGATGTATACCAAGCGAAGACTTTAGAATATGGTCGCGCATTTACGTCTCCTCCGCCAAAACACAGATGGGATCGCGTCGTCCTCCATTCATAAAAACCGAATCTACTATAGCGCAAAATGCCACGTAAATTCGTCGTTTTTTGGATTCATAAATCAAATGTTGGTCTGTCACTTAATTCAAATCGCGATATGGACTAGTGTATGTGAAAACTGAAATGCAAAAAGACCGTTTTAATATGAATCCGGTATGTTCCGTTTGCCTAGCTGTATGTATGAAATTCATACTATGAATGGTGGAGACGCGCTTTTACTACACGCATACTGAAACACACGTGACGCTCCCGGTAATTTTTGGCATTTGCATCTCACATGAACTGATAAACTCAATCTCCAAAACTGCTGTGAGTGTCACTTTTACCGTTTCATTTGAGAAAACTCGCATCATATCATACTGTATACACAGAAACTTCACGGCAACCTGTCAAAATAAAAGTACGGTGTAACATGTAACCCCCCCCCCCCCCCCCCTGGAAACTTAGGGGAAACACTGGCTACCATAGATATATATATATACGTAGATGTATATTTTTATCACACTGTACAACAATAATACTGTTTTTTTATTACAGTAAGGGCTAAATTTAGGGTTGGGTAGGTGTAGACGTTAAAAAATCACAATCTAATAGGTAGAAAAAATAATTCCATTGTTAGTTAGTTAGTAAACACAAGTACATCTTATTGAACATAATTTATTTTCATCAACAAATTATCATAGAACAGCTTTATGAGCAGTTTGTGATGCAGTTTGGAAACAGGAGATGAGCCCCTGGTCTAATGCGCCACCTGGCTTGAGAAACCCGTTCTCAAAGACTTACTTTTAGTCATTATTTGGGTAGCACACATATTCTGAATGCCTTCAGCAGAATTCAAATTAGCCATTTTAATCTAGATTAATCTAGATTAATTCCAAGATTTAATCTAGATTAATCTAGATTAAAAAAATTAATCTATGCCCACCACTAATATATATATATATATATATATATATATATATATATATATATATATATATACAATTAATATATCCGATTGGATTCGTCTGAACACCTCAGTCATATACACCTAGGATGCTTGGGTAAATAATGGGCTAATTTTTAAATTTTGTGTGAACTAACCCTTTAAATACTACTATTATTTATATAAAATATTATTTATAGAATAATAATATTTAATAAACAACAACAGCCATCATAAAAGTTGCAAGGCGATTCAGTCAAAAGTACAAAGGCAGCGCTCTGATATACAGCGTTACATTTACATAAAATATAACGTGATTTTTTTTTTTTGCTATGTTCTCACTTTAAAGTTCACCACTGAAATTCTGCTCTGAGATACAGCTGATAGCTGTTAGTAAGAGTGACTTCGAGTGTAGACAGACATGCTGTACACTAGCCAGTGTCGACTGTGCAATTTGTGAGACTGTCAAGCGCTAGAGGTAATCAAAAGGCCACCAGCTTTAAGTCTCAGATATTTCCCCTTCCTTAAATGTTTCTCTTGACATGAGCACAAATCACGTTCGGAATATCTCCCTCATTCTGTCTTATCCAAGCAGAGAGCACAGGAAAATTACTGCGCTGGAGTGATTTCAGGAATGATTGATTCTGATCTGCATGGGTCACTGTGTCTTTACACAGGTTCAGCACGATGGGTTTGAGGGCCAAAACTCTAAAAAATTGAATGTGGTCTTTGGATAAGGTTTCAAAAATATATCCCATCAACTGAGCGGTGCTGGCAGGCGGAGCAGACCAAAAGGTCGAAACCTTGGAAGGATGAGCCTTGCTGTGAAGTTTGGAGCGGAGCTGGAGATTTCTGGCCTGGGATGGTTCGCCCCATGCTGAGAAGCACAGCATAAAAAGTGACTTTTATAACTCGACTGACTGTTGATGTTTTAAAACATTGTGAAAGTGAAAAAGAGGCTGCGAGGCTTTACACAATAAAGACGCCTGACAAAATACTTTCAAGCCAAATGTAATCTTTATTTTTCTGTTTCTGTACAAAAAGCACGGGATCACAGGAAGAAAAAAAAAACTGAAAAAGGAAAAAACATGCATTTATTTACAGCATGGTCAGAGAGAAGAAAAAAAGGAAAGTAGAATACATCTCCCTATCTGAATTCTAAAGACATTAATTAAACATTGTGCTTTGATATATTTTGATATAATATTTCATATTTCACAAAGATGCAGTACCTTTCTCCATTTCACCTCCAGTTCAACATTTCCAAAGAAAACAGGTTTTGAAAAAGAAAGCAGAAGCCAGCTCTCTACATCTATGACAAAAAACCTTTCACAAGCTATTAGGAAACTGAATGCATGGGTGAAATGGACGGACACGTGTGTGTGTGTGTGTGTGTGTGTGTGTGTGTGTGTGTGTGTGTGTGTGTGTGTTTCCAGCCAAGCTGGATCTCTGAGATGTTTTCATGTGAACTTTAAGATTGAATTCAGCTGTTTTAGTATAATAGGGCACTGTCAAATTGTATTTTCTTTACCCCATTTATGTCTAAACCCCAAAAGGACGAATGTGAAGTAATTAGGTCACCTGTGAAATTAAAAGAGGTCCTCGGAAACCACAATTTCTTTCACAATCTTAGCAAACACACACCTTCACTCACTTCAGGAAAATAGGGAAAAATCATGACTGGAATATTAAAATGACATTGTTTCCTGGTCAGTCTGCAACGTTTAATCACAAACAGAAACAAAACCAAATGTGACTAAGAAACCACCTTCATGAAGACATATTTCCTCAAAAATTTCCCCTGTTTTTCAATTTCATTATATCAGACTATTTTTTAGATTTATGATTTGAGATAACATCCTGGAGCACATCCTATTTTAAGGCATCATTATATCTCCTTACATTAATTTATTTCACAGCTAATCCACTTTAATGCAGATTGCGAGTTGCATTTAAATACAAATTGCATAACTTGTGCATGTGTGCAACAATTAACAATATCACCAGCAAGATTGACGTCAATGAATGGTTCCGCATCAAAATGTGCTCCATTTGAACAAGTTTGAACTTTTTTGATGTGATCATGTGATACATTAAACATATCTGTCAGCACATTAGATAGAAATTTTGACTTTTCACCATTTGAAAAATAAACCTCAACAAGGACAGAAAAGTATTATGGAAACATTAACAAAACGATTTCAGTTATCATGACCAAAGCAAAGAGTAATCGATCCAAAAAAATCGTCTGGTGCATATTTGTATAAGTTTTCAATTTTTTTTGTTCTTTTTTTTATCATTATTATTTTCATCTGCTTGCTAAGATACATAGCTCTTGTAAGTGCCCCAACAAAAATAGTGCATTAGGAAATAACTATGATCATACACGTTTCACGAAAACACACGAGACGAGAGGAGGAACAAGAACACAAATGCTTTTTGCAAAAAGAAAACATTAAATATACGATTGAAAAAATGTTTTTTTCTTTTTTTTTTTTTTTTTTTACAAAAGTGGTGGAGCTTTGCACCCTGCTTTCAAAAAACAGGTGTCCTGGTCATGTCCGGACTTTTTTTTTGTTCTTTTTTTTGTCATTGTCATTTTAGTTTTTACAAAAAAAAGTGTAATCCCTTTTATTTTTCACTCTTTTTACAATATCTAAAAGGTATTAAGACATCAAATGTGTTGACATAGATATTTGATACTATTATTCAGGCCTAACTCACCAAAGAAATCCCGAAACGAACTTTATAAATACATACAAAAAAGCACAATAAGAAGTTCAACAATAAGTCTGGTACCTAAATGTGATTAAAACTGCAGAAAGCATTCCTGGCTTAAATCTACCTATCCACACACCTGGAACTATACTGGAACTACAGAAACAGTATGAGAGTAAAAATGACTGACATCCATTACTAAATTACAGTCTGGGATCATTTTGTGTTTGTTTGTGCATCACTCGGTTCTCATCTGATGGTTTAAAACAAAAGCGAAAGGAACTAAAATTCGTAATTGGGAACGAATCGTTTTCGAATGGCGTTTGGAGCCATCGCAGTCCCATCCGGATGAGTGGCGTCTCTCTTCTCACAGTGGAAACAGGACAGACATACAGTATGAAACGAACAGTCTACAGACAACATCAGCCATGCAAAGAAGCCCCTACGGCCGCAAACGTGTCAAAACCTCAGCTTCTCCTTCACATTGCGATAATATCCAGCTTTTATCCTTCCCGTTCCAAATGCCACCCGGTATGGCGAGTCTCCAAGGATGAAGTCATAGAGGGCAAAACAAACACATCTATTGACATTTCAGGACATGGGACATTTTCAGGCCAGGTACACTTTTCTTTTTTTTTTTTTCTTTTAGCGATCCAGGTGTAGATGTTCTTTTCGGGCAGCTCCTCGTAGGACTGGTGATGTTCGATAAGAGAGTGTCAGACAGATTTGCTGAGCCAGTGAGTTTGTTGTGGGCTCAATGAAGCCGATGAGGAAGATCAGGTTCCTCTTCACATGGGAGGGACAATCAGACCGGCCATAGCTGGAAGAGACAAACAAGAGGTCAGCTGACAGAGACATATTATCAATTTAAACTGATAGGTTTATGCTCATTAAAGAACAATACTGCAACTACAGCTACAACTACACTTCTTCAGTTTAGCACTTTAAAGTTAAGATTTTCCTTGTAGAACTAGAGCTGCAGTCAATATTGTAGCATATTGAGACAAATATTAGGTTCATAACATGCAAATAACATGGAAAATGATTATAAATCGGGCAATTTTGATACTATTTTACACTAATGTGCCCCAACAGACATCACCACCTGCATGGAAATCTAAAGCACTTTTATTCATTTGTTTTATTTATTAAAATTTGTTTTTTTTATTTGTTGTAAGCAACCAGTCTTATACTGTATATAACAAATTATGAATCAACTTTGACCTCAAAAATGTACATAAAACTGCTTTTTAGTGTCATTACTCCAGATGTCACAGTGATCCTTCAGAAACCATTCTAATATACTGATTTGGTGCTCAAGAAACATTTATTATTACTATACATGTTGAAAACATCTGTGCTGGTAAGTATTTTTTGTGAAAACTGTCATACATCTTCCAAATTTTATATGTATTTCACACTAATTTGCCCCAACAGACATCATCGGTGTGAAAAAACACAGAATTTTCACTGATTATTTATTTAAATATTTATACTTTTGCTTTAAAAACAAATATTATACGTAGCAAGTTATGGAGCAATTTTGGCCTCAAAAATGTACATAAAAATATACTCTGATGGCAAAGGGGAATTTTCAGCATCATTACTCCAGTTTTCAGTGTCACATGACCCTTCAGACATCATTTAACATAATGATTTGGTGCTCAAGAAACATTTTTATTATCAATGTTGAAAAGATATTTTGGTTCTTCCAACTTTTTGAGCCAAGCAAACCTGAGGTAATATTAATATTATTTTACACTTATTTAAAAAACCTGCATTTTCGCTATTTATTTATTTAAATTGTTATTATTTTTTTGCTGTAAAAACAACCAATATTAAAAGTAGCAAGTTATGGATAAATTTCGACCTCAAAATGCACATAAAATTGTACTCTAATGCCAAAGCTCAATATTTAGCATCATTACTTCAGTTTTCAGTGTCACATGATCCTTCAGAAATTATTTATGCTGATTTGATGTTCAAGAAACATTTATTACTATGAATGTTGAAAACAAATGTGCTGCTTAGTATTTTTTTTCTTCCAAGGTTTTGACTCCACGCAGGTAATTTTGATACTATTTTACGCTAAATTGACCCAAAAAGACATCACCACCTGCATGGAAATCAAAGCTTTATTTTATTTAATTTTATTTTCTTCAGTCTTACCTAGTAGCAAGTTATGGGTTAACTTTTACCTCAAAAATGTACATTACTCCAGTTTTCATTGTCACATGTTCCAAAAAATCATTTAACAATACATCTTTTTTTTCTTCCAAGTGACTCCATGCACATCTGAGGCAATTATGATACTATTTTACACTAATTTGCCTCAAGAGACATTACCACCAATGTGGAAAAACAGCATTTTCACTATTTATTTATCTAAATTTGAACATTTTTTGCTGTAAAAGCAACCAATCTTCTAAGTAGAAAGTTATGGATCAACTTTGTCCTCAAAAATTTAGTGCCCTTTTTTCGTGACTCGTTCTAAAATAGGGTCTTGTTTCCCGATTGGCTCAGAGGCAGGAGAGGGGTGGGGTGCTCACCCTGTAGACTGCTCCCATTGGTGCTGGTGCAGGTGGGGGGCGGGGAGGTCTGTGGCCGGACGACAGGCGCGAAGGCGCTCTTCTGTTTGACTGCAGAGATCATATGGACAGGAGAGAATGAGAAAGGGCCCGCAGACAGAGAGATGGAAGTAGGGATGCATGAAGAAGAGGAGGAGGAGGAGGCATGAGGCTCCAATAGAGGACTGGAGGGGGTGACTGAAACAGACACACACACACACACAGAGAAACACACACACAGCCGCACACACACAAAGATGAGAGTTATGAGGTGGGTCATGCCGATTGTTAGAGGGTTAATTGAAGGGGAAGGGCTATGGCAGAGTGAGGCATTATGGGAATGAAACCGTGTGCTACCTGCATGGCAAAGTTGATCCATAACTTAGAACTCTTGAGGAGGATTTCTGTCAGTATAATAGTCCACGTTTGACTGCCAAATCACACTTTTGCAGAAGCATCAACAAGAAAACCGCTCTTGTATTGACACACGTATATGTAAAGCATGCCAAGAGATGATACTATCAGGACATCTAATATGCGGTCATCTGCATGCTTTGAGAGAAAAAAAGGTAATAAAAACCACCGTACGCTAGCCAACCGTCTTGGCGTTGAGCAGAAAGCTTGAGCTTTCTCACCAAATTGGAGCAAAACCCACAATGAATTTTCTTCAATGAAATTCCAATTGAAAACTCTCGCCAACTTGTTTCCCATTTTTATAATGAATGGAAAGCAAACCTGCCACGAAAGTGCTTCGCACAAAGCTCGGCCTGCCAAACAAGTGCCAATCACACAAAATACAGCTGCTGTATATTGAATATATGAACAGTCTTGAGTATATAAACCTCATTTGTAATTGTCAGGCCTCCAGCATTGTGACTTTTTTCCCCCCAAAACAGTAGCAGCAGACGTATCTACAGGAAAGTGCAGACAGAAAAGCTCACTATCCTGACCGCAATGAGAAAGCGAGCATGTGACGGAGTGAGATGCATGAAGGAGTCGTTAATGTGTTAGACATGAAAGGAGATGAAACAATATGAGTGTTTGTGGAGTTAGTTCGGATGGAGACGTTCACAGTGCATGGAACAGCAGACAAACAATAACCTTTCCCTCACAGAACATGAATAGAAAAACAAACAACCTTAGCATTTCAGATTAGCATAATCTGGGTTGCGACTGGATGTGCCCGTTGTGATACCCAAAATCACAAATGCAAACTTTTTAGACTCGCAATGGTCGAATTTAGCTGGTTAAATCCGACAAATCAGAATCCAAAACAAGCAGTGAAGAGTTAACAACTCTGCTGAAAAGACTAGCATGTAGTGTCGAATATTTCCAGACAGGTTTGTGGCTGGTGAATTAGTCTACACTCTTTAAAACAAAGGTTCTTTGGTGGCATTGATGGTTCCATGAAGAACCTTTAACATTTGTGGAATGGTTCTTCATAGTGGAAAAGGTCCTTCAGATTAATAAAACATTTTTCAGACCAATAAAATAACTGTTAAATGAAAGAACTCAAAATGGTGTTTCTACACTGTAGAAAATAAAGGTTCCAAAAAAGGTTCCATTTTTAGTTTCCCAAAGAACCTTTCAGTGAACAGTTCTTAAAAGAACCCCTTCTCACTATAAAGAACCTTATGTGCAATGGAAATTTTTCATGGATCTTAAAGGTTCTTCATGGAATTCCAATAAAGAACCTTTAATTTTAAGAGTACAGAAGAAACTATTTTTAGTTTCCCAAAGAATCTTTCAGTGAACAGTTCTTAAAAGAACCGTGTTTTTCTTAGTATGAAAGTTTCCATGGATGTTGCAGGTTTTTCATGGAATTCAAATAGGTTCCAATGAAGAATCTTTTTTTAAAAGAGTATAGCAGAACCAATTTTGAGTTCCTCGAAGAACCTTTCAGTTAACAGTTCTTAAAGGATTAGTTCACTTCCAGAATAGATCATTTCTGAGAACTTACTCACCACCATGCCATCCAAGATGTTCATGTCTTTCTTTCTTCAGTCAAAAAGAAATTAAGGTTTTTGAGGGAAACATTCCAGGATTTTTCTCCATATAGTGGACTTCAATGGGGATCAACAGGTTGAAGGTCCAAATTACAGTTTCAATGGAGCTTCAAAGGGCTCTACACGTGTCTTACCTAGCCAAACGATTGGTCATTTTCTAAAAAATATATACTTTTTAACCACAAATGCTCGTCTTGAACCAGCTCTTCGATGACTTCATGACTACGAGTTCTTCACCTGTGTTGGGTAGGGCTAAAAATGCCATCTAATCTTCTCCTTAAACTTCAAAATCATCCAATGACGTTGTTTTAACATTTTTTGTAAAGAGCATATGACTTTCTTTGCATATTCGCTTTGTAAACACTGAGTTGGTACTTTCGCCTACATCACGCGTGACCTTTCCAACATGATTTTGTAATGTGTGAAGTCAAGCTAGTGCAAGACGAACACTAATATATAAATTTGTATTGTATTTATTTATTTATTTTAAATGGCCGGTCGTTATGCTAGATATGACCATTATTTCTTGGCTGGGATCGTGTAGAGCCTTTAGAAGTTGCAATTTGGACCTTCAGCCTGTTGGATCAACTATATGTAGGAAAATCTTAAAATGTTCTCCTCAAAAACCTTAATTTCTGTTCCAACTGAAGAAAGAAGACATGAACAACTTGGATGACATGGGGGTGAGTAAATTATCAGGAAAATTTTGTTCTGGAAGTGAACCAATCCATTAAAATAACCATTACTTTTCTTAGTGTGAGGAACATTTGATATAATCTGAAGAACCTTGGACAATGAAAATGTTCCATGGATGTTACATTTTCATCATGGAACTATTGATACCAAAAAATAACCTTTATTTTTAAAAGTACTGTATATATTGCATTGGTGTGAAAACTCCATTAGCTGGTTAAGACTTGGGAGACTAGTTGAAAGTAAAAAGTATTGCTGGATAAACTAGTCAAGAAGCCCAATATGCTGGTCTTTTCAGCAGAAACATCAGGATCTGTTAGCTGCTCAACAGAACACTCACTTGCGTAAGGAGAGTTGGCTGCAGATCCATTGAGGAAACTTGGGGATCCAGGGACGCCCAGGTTGGTCATCCCGGCGGCTCCGTATCCGTTCATGGTGGAGGTGATGGTGTTGTAGTTGGACTGCTGGGGTGTGGAGCTCGGCACGTACCCGCGAGGAGACACGCTGTTCGAGTTACGAGAGTAACCTGGAATGCAAGACATGGCGACAGGTTAAGGAGGACGCTCGTGCAGATTGAAGTTCAAATATTACCATGTCAGCACTGGGATTTATTATGAGTTTGCTTATTAAGACGCTTGATATGATTTGTAGTTGTTGCGGTTGGACTAGTGTGTGTCTGTGACATGCTGGGTTTGTATTTCTAGTGGGTGGGATCCTTTGGTAAGTGTGAGAATATTTTAAAGATGTCCATCTGCTGTTAAGAAAGCACTCAGTACAGCAGTCAAACAAACTTTGTCTATGTTTCCATAAGCAGTGCTTGTGTGTGTACTGGGTGTTTTGGACTCTTTTTGCCTGGCAGACAATAACAGACAGGACCCGAGTCATACTGAGAAACATGGATATCCTACAGACTTGAGAGTGGACTCTTTTGACTAAAACCAGTGAGAAACAACCCAAGCAACCACTAAAAACACCCTGCATAACAATGGCCTGTTAGTCATCACAATATAATTGCAAGCATGGTGGTAAGTTTTGAACAGACATTTCTTAAGGAAACATCATATTCTTGTTTTTCT
>NW_027394756.1:0-13906 GCF_049309525.1 Garra rufa | reverse complement strand
TAAGAGAGATGATCATTATCATTAACCAGAGTCATTTTCTTTTCTCCTTTTCGTATTGATTTTAGAAAATATTACACGTGCAACTTCAGCGATAGTGGGGCTTAATCCTGTTAATTAACAAGATGAAGAGTCATTGTCATGAAGAGGCAAATAAATCAAACATCAAACAAGAATGTGGCACATTTGAATGCATTGTATTTCATAACTTAACTAGAGCATAAAGCATCCCATAGATGAGCAATGGATAGAATATCTAGACTGACAGCTGAATTAATTGCAGATTCCTAGATAAAAGGCTGAGATTTAAAATGCAAAATGCAGATAATTTGTTGTCAATTTTTCTGGATGGCAGTCACAATATCTTTAAAAATATTAAATAATATATCTTATATGTGACCCTGAACCCACAAAACCAGTCATAAGGGTCAAGTTTTTGAAACTGAGATTTAAACGTCATTTGAAAGCTGAACAAAAAAGCTTAGTTAGAATAGGACAATATTTGGCTGAGATACAGCTATTTAAAAATCTGAAATCTAAGGGTGTAAAAAATATCGAAATATTGAGTAAATTGCCTTTAAAGTAGTCAAAATGAAGTTCTTAGCAATGCATATGTGACCCAGGAGCACAAAACCAGTCTTAAGTAGCACAGGTATATTTGTAGCAATAGCCAAAAACACATTGTATAGCTAAAAAAAATTATAAATTTTTCTTTTATGTCAAAAATCATTAGGAATTCAAGTAATGTTCCATGAAGATACTTTGTGCATTTCCTACTGTAAATATATCAAAACATAATTTTTGATTAGTAATTTGCATTGCTAAGAACTTCATTTGCACAACTTTAAAGGCGTTTTCGTCAATTTCTCAGATTTTGTTTGCACCCTCAGATTCCAGATTTTCAAATATTGTCCTGACAAACCATGCAGCAATGGAAAGCTTATATATTCAATTAAAAACTGACCCTTATGACAGGTTTTGGGGTCCAGGGTCACATTTATATCTGCTTTGTCTATTATGAAATTTGAATGAAAAACAAACTTTATTTATGCAGTAAAATCGAATATTTAATTTAGGATCTGATGCTGCTAGTTTGTTGTTGTTGTTTTTTAATCATTGTTAACTCAAGCTCACCCAAATCTCCATAATCCTCTGGAGTCTAGATATGACTTTGTACTTCCCTTAAAGTAAGCACTTCTCAGAGTCTGCACTTGTTTTATCATCTGCCAGGTGAAAATAATTTAGAAAAATAATAGCACACCCTTCAGACGGCATGCAAATTGAGATATCATTCATGTCCGCAGCTCGCCTTAGCAATAATTAGTTGTTTCATGGATTGTACCAGACAGAATGCACTCAGGAAAATAAACACACTTTGTTATCTCTGTCAGTAACATACAGGAACACACACACACACACTGAATCTCTGAGTCAGAACAGCACAGCTTAATAAGCATCCAGTGATACTTTTCACATCACTTAAACGACATATAACAGTGTGGCATACACCAAAAAAAAAACCAAAAAAAAAAAACGTTTCTTCAGCTCAAACATATTATTATTTAAAGGTCAGAACAGCAAGTTAGAGAAGGCCAGACTGCTATTTGTGTCGATCAAACTCTCTCCACAGGCGTCCGGTTTTTCTGTTGATTACTGCTTGTTTGCTGGTTTTTTGGCAATATGCTAATGTGTTTTCCGCAGCTACATCGCATATCACGGATAGATTTGCATATGCTCGGCTTGGCTCCAGGAGGCTCAAACCTGTCGTCAGCAATCAGTCACAAGACATTTCCAAAACTAATTACACTTGTGCAATATGTGGAAGATGAGTATGACAATTTAATAACTCACTGCCTTGAAACTTTGTGATAACTCAAATATAACGAACTAAAAGTATAAAAAAGGATGTGAAGATAGCATGTCAAAAAGCCTATTAACCTACAAAAGTTTGAGGCTGGATTTTGTGTGTGTGTGTGTGTGTGTGTGTGTGTGTGTGTGTGTGTGTGTGTGTGTGTGTGTGTGTGTGTGTGTGTGTTTCTAAAAAAAAGTCTCTTATGCTCACTTTCTTTGGAGTATTTAGGCAGAACTGCAGTAAAGATTGTGAAATATTATTGCTGTTCAAAATGTTTATTTTCTATATAAATATATGTTAAAATGTAATTTATTACTGTGCTCAAAGCTTGAATTTTCATTTATTAAAAAAATAATAAATTTGACTTATAAAAAAATATATTAAAAATTAATACAAAATGAAATACAATAAAAGAAATAGATAAATATAAAATAAAAAATGATTTATAAAAATAAAATACAAATAATTTTAAAAAGTAACGAATGAAAAATAAAATAAATAGAAATGTGGCACATTTGATCGCATTTGATTTTATAATTCAATGGAAACAAACATGCTGCACAGCTGAAAATGTGTGCACCCTGTTTATTTTCTTTATTTTGCAAAAGCACAATATTTTGTTGAAATATGTGAGTGTTCACAAATAAAAAATAGACTCTTTACAGATTTAAATGATGTATTACTCTTAACAAAAATGACAGAGTATTTTAGGTTCTTTTTTTGCTGTTGTCATTAAAATGCAAGTGGAGGTTAAAATGTAATTTATTTCTGTGATCAAAGCTGCATTTTCAGCATCATTACTCTAGTCTTCAGTGTCAAATGATCATTCAGAAATCATTCTAATATACTGATTTGCTGCTCAAAAAAAATTCAGATTTTTATCAATGTTACAAAATGTTTTGCAACCTAATATAACTGTGGAAACTGATATATTACAATTTTCAGGATTCTTTGATGAACAGAAAGTTCAAAAGAACAGTATTTATATGAAACAGAAACCTTCTGTAAAATTATAAATCTCCTTTCTTGTCGCCTTTGATCAATTTAATGCATTCTTGATGAATAAGAATATTACGTCTTGATAAATAAATATTTAAAAATACCCCAAAATTTTGTGCATGGTAGTATATACAGCATTAAAATTCTTAAAATAGAGTTCATTATTCATATTTACATTACACTTTTACAGTATTTTATGGCCTTTTTGAAGCATTGCAGCCACTATCTACTTCCTTTGCATAGACTTTCATGCCTAAAATCAGCTTTTGTGTTAAGAATAATTAATAAAGTGGCATGCATTCTCCAAAAGTTTGATTCACAGCAATGCTTTACCCAAAACAAAGCCAGAGACGTCAGCTCCCTCTACTGGCCGGCACTGACCCACTGGGGCATTTGAACCCAATTTAAGGTCACTTTAATGCCAATCTAATTATATGCACCTCATACTTCCACACACATGTCCATCATATGCATGAGATTTACAGAAAGGAAGCAGGTGCATTGCTCCGGAGTGCAGAATTAACTCAGTACTCCACAGGCAGTGACTGCAACACAGCATTTGCCACTGTGAATATTTTACACCGGTTATGAGCTAGCTGAGCTTTTGTCCGCGAATACACGATCCAATCATTCAAATGCACACATTATAAGCCACGTCACGTATATACGCACGGCTAGAAAACCACACACAGCCAGAGATGCTCTCAAGACCTCCAGAGAGAGATCTTCCATCATTCACTTGACGAATGTCATCACAGATGTTTTTGATTGAGTATAGAGGAGAACATCTACACATCTGCACAGTACATCCACTGACAGACTTTCCATCTCTGTCAATCCACAACCATATGATGAATGAAGCACTGTGTGTCGACTTGGGCATTTGAAGTGTAATAAAAATCTGACTTCAAGTATTTTGCAATCTTTAACACGTCAATTTAATATCAAAATCAAACAGATTATATAACAAAACAAGTTAACTATAATGATATGTATGCAAAAACAGTCTTAAGTAGCACGTGTATATTTGTAACAAAAGCCGTACATATATTGTATTCTTTTATGCCAAAAGTCATTTGGATATTAAGTAAGGATCATGTTCCACGAAAATATTTTGTAAATTTCCTATCATAAATATATCAAAGGTTAATTTTTAATTGGTAATATGCATTGCTAAGAACTGCATTTGCACAACTTTAAAGGCGATTTTCTCAATATTGAGTTTTTTGCACCCTCAGATTGCCAGTTATAACTCAGTCAAAATGTTGTCCTAACAAACCATAAATCAATGGAAAGGTTCTTTATTTGATGCATACATCTCAATTTCAAAAACATTGACCCTTATGACCGTTTTTGTCGTCCAGGGTGACATACATGTCTGTTAAGACACAATGTTTTGTCTTTTTTAAAGTTACTGTATATATATATTTAGTATACACACACCCAGTACATTATATATTATAACTTATTATATTACAAATAATACTTTATTTCATTTTTTATAAATATATTTAAATATATTAGATGTCCCTTAGATTTTATAATATAACATAACCAATATTTTTACTTCATTTAATTTTTAATAAATATATAAATATAATACATCTCCAAGTAGCAGTCATTTACAAAATAATAACGTTAAAAATCTAAATTTTAAACATTTTTGATGTGTTATATTGATGTGTATGTGATCAAAACCTAATTTTTGATTAGTAATCATTGCTAAGAACTTCATTTGGACAAATTTTAATGAAATCTGTTCAATATTTAGATTTTTTGCACCCTCAGATTTCAGATTTTCAAATGGTTGTATTTCGGAATGGAAAGCTTATTTATTCAGATTTCAGCTGAAGTATTATTCTAAATTTAAAAAAAAATGACCATTACGACTGGTTTTGTGGTCCAGGGTCATATATCTGACAAGAATTATCGAACTAATATCCATAAAGCTTTAGTTTTAAACATTACTTCTATTAAGGGGAGACACTGAGATTTTGGGCTTTTTGGTGTTTTATAAAGTGTTTTTTCAGACTAGTGGAAAGAAAACACCCACAAGACACAGTTAAGTGTTTCTTTTACAGCACTTGATCTATTTGTGTCAACAGATTTCAATAACAATCCATAATTTCTAAAAGCACTACATTGAGCCATAAATCTCCACTTCAGTAGCACTTACACACACAATCTATATTCTAAAGGTTTTTACAGAGAGATTTGTTCATATATAATTACCTTGATATTATACAACATTTTATTCCCCCCAAAATGATACAAAATACATTGTTTCCTGTCTGTTCAAAGTTTTTTTCTGAATTATGGAATGACAAAATTTGATACCCCAAGTCCTCTCTGTAAAAACATTTGACTCTTAATATATCAAGGAAAAAAATGCAAGAATTTTGAAACTAACTTCATCCAGTGGTTAGATTTTTGTACTAGAAATGTATGCAAATTAGCACATATTTCATTAAATAATGGCTCATTTGCATATTTAAACCTAATATTTTAGAAAACTTGTAATACAAAAAATGTTTGCAATTATCAATGTAATCAATCAACTGCGCAAGTAAGGTGATGACTATTCATTTTTTTTTACCCTGTTCATCTGCAATGTCTCGCCTTAATTCATATAGTAATACTGTTATCTTTTGAATGCTAATGATAACAGTAATTTGTTCATTTTTATCTAAAGATAGCACAATGCAATTTATCAGCACTTTGTCTGACTGAATGTTTAAAATCACAAACTTTCTTAAAAAACCCTCTCTAAACTGAAAAGGCATCCAGGCCCAAATAGCAGTCATCATAAATCATGATCAATTCTATCTTATTTCCCTATCAGGCTCAGCCACACATCACCATAGAAACGCTCGCCCAGCAGTCGCAGTCAAACCCATGCCAACACGCGGCTTGCATAATCATGCTTACATTGGTACTGTATATTGATCGTGTGTCGGCAGTAGCAGTCAAAGCGTGCATATTCACAGAATCACGCCAGCAGCATATGCGCTCCATAATGCAGCAGCTTTCTGCCAACACGCCGCTTTAACCTCGGCTCACCTCATCTGCCGTTTATGTGATGAGGCACTGAAAAGCCGAAACGTTCCACACGCATTCATCACCAGACCTGCTGTCATTCTGAAAGAACACGCTGCCCTTGGGGCTTTATTTCTGATCTAGTCTGCAGGGGTGATGATCACGCCGACTAAACAACCTCAACTCGTTTCATTTCAATACAAGCTGCATTGCATTCAAAAGTGCAATGTGGGCATCCAGCCAGTGCTTATTTAGTTATTTAATTACACAAAAATACATTTCATGCTCCAAAGTAAGTAAATAAATATTTAAAAAATGCCACAAATTCATTTTAGCCTTTTATGCATGGTATATTATAAAGCTTGAAACGTTTACAAACTGTCTGCATTAAACAGCAATGATAAAACTATAAAAATCTTACTTTTAAACCATAGTCTAACATGGTTTCCACAAAAAAAAAAAAAGCGTCAGCACAGCTGTTTTCAACATGGATGATAATCAGAAATGTTTCTTTAGCAGCAAATCAGCATATTAGAATGATTTTTGGATCATGTGACATTGAAGATTAGAATAATGATGCTGAAAATTCAGCTTTGATCACAGGAATAAATTTCATTTGAGCAGATATGCACATAGAAAATGGCCATTTGAAATTATAATAATATTTCACAATTTTTAGTGTATTTTAGTGTATTTCTGTATGTAGTTTTTGACGCAAACTTAAAACATTTACAACCTACATTTAGTTATTTAATTAAACAAAAATACATTTCATGTCTCCAAAACACTCAAGTAAATAAATAAATAAATAAATATAAAAAATGCCACAAATTCATTTTAGTTTTTGATGCATGGTATATTATAAAGCTTGACACATTTACAACCTGCCTGCATTAAGCAGCGATGACACGAAACTACAAAAATCGTACTTTTAAATCGTAGCGTATCACAGTTTCCACAAAAAAATTCATCAGCACAACTGGTTTCAACATTGATGATAATCAGAAATGTTTCTTAAGCAGCATATTAGAATGATTAGATCATGTGACTTTGAAGATTGGAGTAAAAATTCAGCTTTGATCCCAGGAATTAATAACATTTTAACAGATATGCACATAGAAAACAGCTATTTGAAATTAAAATAATATTTCACCATTTTTACTGTATTTCTAGTCAAATAAATGCAGCTACGGTGAGCAGAAGAGACTTGTACACATTAATGTTAATTTATTAAGTTTTTGATGCAAGCTTTAAAAAAGTACAAGCTACATTTAGTTAATTAAACAAAAATACATTTCATGACTCCAAAACACTGAAGAAAATAAATATTAAAAAAAAATGCCACAAATTCATTTTAGTTTTTGATGCATGGTATATTATAAAGCTTGAAACATTTACAACCTGCCTGCATTAAACAGCGATGACACGAAACTACAAAAATCTTACTTTTAAATCGTAGTGTGTCACGGTATCCACAAAAAAAATACGTCAGCACAACTGTTTTCAACATTGATAATAATCTGAAATGTTTCTTAAGCAGCAAATCACCATATTAGAATGATTTGTGTATCATGTGACACTGAAGACTGGAGCAATGATGCTTAAAATTCAGCTTTGATCACAGAAATAAATTAAATTTTAACAGATATGCACATAGAAACAGCTAGTTGAAATTATAATAATATTACACCAAGTTTGGTCTCATATTCCATACCAGATATAGCCTAACATCCATTATTACATGATCTTTGTCAAATTAGTTCACAAATTCAAAAGTTATTTCACAAAAAAATTTGTGCTGGCGTTTGAGTTAGAGACTCTAAATTTGCTATGATTAATGTTGAGACTGTCCTCTATCCGTGTTTAAAATTCAAGCTGTTCTATGGGCAGCCATAGACTCAAAAGCAGAAGAAACAAAAGAAGAAGAATTATAATAGGAAATCTAACGGATACAATATTACACTTTACAACATATTTACTATATTTACATATGTGTGTGTATGTGTATATAGTAAATATATAATATATATATACACTATACATTTACGTAGAAAACAGCTATTTCAAATTATAATAAATAATATTAAATACATGCAGCTGTTGCACAAATGAATTTTAGTTTAAGATGATGATGCAAGCTTATGGTGCATGCATTTAACATGAAAAAATCCATTAGTTAGCCACAGCACTAAACTAATAAATAAGTAACACTGTTAAACATCTGAAAATTAAACTAAAACAAAACAATAAAAGTCCAAATGAATGAGTCAAACTGTATGAAAAACTCAACTGGAAAGAAAATTCAAAACAAATTAAATGAGGTTATATTAAATATGCAATAATTGTATTCAAGTTATATATTGTCTGCTACATCATGCATTGCATACATTTGCATGCTTTCCTCTCTATAATGTTCATTTCTGGCAGCAATATATTTCTGTCCAAACGGAGCGACTCGTTTTGTTCGATTTTTTTTAAAAGCTACAACCAGTTCCACAGCCCACCAATGACTAAATTAACCTCCAGCTGTCAGTGTGAAAGAGACGCAGCTTTTATCGCTCAATGCTTTATCTTGTTGCATCTGGTCAGAAAACGGTCATGTGTCATCGACTGCTGTATGTACTTACACAGCACAAGTCGACAGGCACGCAAACGCTCTGAAAACACTCACATGCACAAAGCCCTGACCTTCAGCTTTCAGAAAAACACAGCTAAAGCTGTTTTGATGTCAAATAATAAGTGTTACTTCACTGGGATTTCTATCTTTATGTGGGACTAAGTGAAAACGTGTTCACAGAAGATTTCGTATAAAACTATCACTTCAATTAAATAGGAGTATTGTAAATACATTTTTAATAAATTAATAATAAAAAGCATTGTTGGTATCAATATTAGTAATATAGGTCTTTTAAGTTCTCAGTTTCACACAAAAAAATTAAAAGTAAAAGTAACATTACATCAATTTTAAATATCATTTTTATTTATTTATATATTTTTGGAAAACAACAAACACAAATAACCACAACAACTTGATTTTGATAACATGCATCTCCCTTGGGAATTAATTTTTCAACATTGGGGCTTATGATGAGACAATCATAATGCCTCAATAATTGCATGAACTGATGACTCAAGATCTGGCATCTCAAGATCCCCTTAGTTTAATTAAAAACAAGAAACAATTATTAAAAATATTATTGGTAATGCTGGAAATGTTTCCTCTAGTCTCTGTAAAAAAAGGCCACTTAAAGAAACACATTGCACAGGTGCACATACTGTATTAGAATGATTTCTAGATCATATGACATTGAAGATGAGAGTAATGATGCTGAAAATTCAGCTTTGATCACACTAATAAATTACATTTTAACAGATATGCACATAGAAAACAGCTATTTGAAATTATAATAATATTTCACATTTTTTTGTGTATTTCTGGTAAAATAAATGCAGCTTCGGTGAGCAGAAGAGACTTGTACACATTAATGTTAGTTTTTGATGCATAGTCTTTGACAAAAACATTTACGACCTACATTTAGTTATTTAATTAAATAAAAATACATTTCATGACTCCAAAACACTGAAGTAAATTAAAAAAATATATATATATTAAAAATATTATTGGTAATGCTAAAAATGTTTTCTGTAGTCTCTGTGAAAATGGTTCTTTAAATAAACACACTGTACAGGTGCAAATAGAATGATTTCTGGATCATATGACATTGAAGATTAGAGTAATGATGCTGAAAATTCAGCTTTGATCACACTAATAAATTAGATTTTAACAGATATGCACATGGAAAACAGCTATTTGAAATTATAATAATATTTCACATTTTTTTTGTGTATTTCTGGTCAAACAAATGCAGCTTCGGTGAGCAGAAGAGACTTGTACACATTAATGTTAGTTTTTGATGCATAGTCTTTGACAAAAACATTTACGACCTACATTTAGTTATTTAATTAAATAAAAACACATTTCATGACTCCAAAACACTGAAGTAAATAAACAAATTAAAATAAAACAATTATTAAAAATATTATTGGTAACGCTAAAAATGTTTTCTGTAGTCTCAGTGAAAAGGCTACTTAAATAAACACATTGTACAGGTGCAAATAGAATGATTTCTGGATCATATGACATTGAAGATTAGAGTAATAATGCTGAAAATTCAGCTTTGATCACACTAATAAATTACATTTTAACAGATATGCACATAGAAAACAGCTATTTGAAATTATAATAATATTTCACTTTTTTTTTGGTGTATTTCTGGTCAAACAAATGCAGCTTCGGTGAGCAGAAGAGACTTGCACAAATTAGTGTTAGTTTTTGATGCATAGTCTTTGATGCAAGCTTAAAACATTTACAACCTACATTTAGTTATTTAATTAAATAAACATAAATGTCATGACTCCAAAACACTGAAGTAAATAAACAAAAAAAAACTAATAAAGGAAAAATTGTTACAAATATTATTGGTAATGCTGGAAATGTTTCCTGTAGTCTCTGTGAAAAGGCTACTTTAAAGAAACACATTGGACAGGTGCACACTCTTAAAAATAAATGTTCCAAAAGAGTGTTTTTGCAGTGATGCCATAGAAGAATCATTTTTGGTTCCCCAAATAACCTTTCAGTGAACAGTTCTTAAAAGAGCCATTTTGAAGGACATTTTAAAATCTAAAGAACCTTTTTCATCTATAAGGAACCTTTTCTGCATTTGAAAGGTTCCATTGATGTTTACGGTTCTTAATGAAACCATCTATGTCAATAAAGAACCTTTATTTTTAAGAGTGCAGACTGACTGCTTCATGCTCTCACTGAGAAACACAAGTCACCTCGCCTTGAACGATCAAACACACTGGACGTTTTTGTCTGTCTTTCAAAGGCCAGCTCTGTCCTCAAGCACCTGAATCAGTTCAGTCATGAGGGTGTTTGTACCTGCAGGTGATAAACACCTTTGCAAATGCTCAGACCATCCACCTTTTCAGTTGGTTAAACAACTGTTTTGAAACAAAGAGAATTTCAAAGGGAAACCGGCCAACTATCCACTTCGTGAGCACATCGCATCAGTAATTTCAGTGCTAGAATAAATCAACCCAAAAACTCACAGTCCTGAATTTTCCTTTATGTATTAAAGTTTGGCATCAACTCAAATGTATAAAATCTAACCACAGAAAATTGACTGTGACTTTCAGAAACTGAGAAGGACAGACATTAGCAACTTGTTTTATATGTCTGATTAAAGCAAGCTCATCTTTGATCAATGCAACTGACCATGAAAGTCATTCATTGTAAGAAATAATTCTCATACTGTAATAACCTTTCCTTTTTTACGCTGTTCAAAAGTTTGGGATCAGCAAGAATTTTAATGTTTTTTAAGGACGTCTCTTAAGCTCATCAAAGTTTCATTTATTTAATCAAAAATACAGAAAAAGTAATATTAGGAAATATTATTGCAATTTAAAATAATAGCTTTCTATTTTAATATACTTTAAAATATGCAAAGTTGAATTTTCATCAGGATTCTTTACTGAATAAAAAGTTAAAAAGAACAACATTTATTCAAAACAAAAATCATTTCTAACAACATAAGTCTTTACTATCACTTTTTATTAATTTAACACATCCTTGCTAAATAAAAGTATTAATTTCTTTCAAAGAAAGCAAACAAACTTTGAACAGTAATGTATAGCATATAGTTACAAAAGATTTCTATTTTAAACAAATTATGTTCTTTTTAATGTTTTACTCATCAAAGAATCCTGAAAAATGTATCAAAAAAATAAATATTAAGTATCACAACTGTTTTCAACACTGAAAAAAAAATTGCAAATTCTAATGATTTCTGAAGGATCATCTGACACTGAAGACTGGAGAAATAATGCTGAAAATTCAGCTTTGCATCACAGGAATAAATTAAATTTTAAAGTATACTAAATTGAAAACCACTATTTTAAATTGCAATTATATTTCACACATATTACAGTTTTTTCTGTATTTTTGTTTGCCTTGATGAGCAGAAAAGTCTCCTTTAAAACGCATAAAAAAATCTTACTGATTCCAAACGTTTGAGCGGCAGTGCATATTCACATAGAACACAGCTATTTGAAATTATAAAAATATTTGATCAAATAAATGCAGAAGAGACTTACACAAATTATCTTTAGTTTTTGTTGCAAAGTAAATAAATTATTTTAAGTAAATAAATAAATAAATACCTTTAAAAACAGCCTTAAATATACAAAAATCTGAAAATTCAACTAAAACAAAAACCATAAAAGTCTTTTATTCTGAAAGACACTTTTGGCTCTTTTATCATGACTTGTGATGTGAAGGGTCCTGTGAAACACAAGTGCAGTGCTGTACCGGGTGCGCTACCAAGCAAGTTTACAACGTCAGAAAAGTCCAACAAAGGAGGCTGGTTATGTGATGTAAACATCAAAAGGTATTCATTTACAAATCAGGCACTATTGTGCAAGAAACTGTGTGAAAACAAGCCTTTTTTAGTCAATAATCTTCCCCTGTCATATAATTTGTATGAAAATGAATCAAATTTGTTTGCATGTTACTGCAACAACTGTTCAGTGAGCCAGTTTTGAATGTTTCCCAGGTTAGTGGCAAATTGTTGAAAAATGCTGGAGTTTGTATGGCGCGTTTAGCAGCATTTAAACTAGATATCAGCCATGAAAGGAAATTAGAATAAATATATAAACAAACAAGCAGAAGTTTCTCTGTGGCTCATAAGGGCTGTGATATTTCAAGAATGGTTTGGTGCGCACATATTTTAACAATGTGAAGGACATGAATAATCCCCATTAATAATTAATTTACTGAGCTGCATAATAAACAACAAGTGAGCATCTTGTCTACGTTTATTCATATGCAAAAATAGTCTGAATACTCATTTAGTAAGAGGCCACAGACAAACGGGGTAAAATAATAATGATAATAATTATTATTATTATTAATAGATATCACATTGTTGATTGATTACATAAAAAACTTTTTTTTTTTTTTTGTAGTACAAGGCTGCTGTGCCTTTAAAATTTCAGCTGCATGTAAACAATGTTTCACATTTGGATTGAGAAATGGCACTTTGGTTATGGGCAGTGGGTTATTATTAATTATAAAATTATATATAATTGCATATATAATGTAATACTTATTTTTATTCATTAATTAAATAAAATTATTTTAAAAACATTTTCAATTATTTAACTTTACATTATTTAACTCAACATTAAAATGTATTAATTAAATTAATTTAATTTTTTTCGTATTAATTTAAATCAACAAATATTTTTGTATTTTTTAATAAATTATACATATATATAATTTCTTTTTTATTTTAATTAATATATCAACTTATTTAATTAAATCAATAAATTTTAATTAAGTTAAATAATTAAAAAAAATTAAATGTATCTAATTAATGACTAAAAATAAGTCAATAAATATTTGATCACCCTGTGATTTTGCAAGTTCTCTTACTTAGAAATCATGGAGGGGTCTACCATTTTCAGCATAGGTGCATTTCCACTGTGAGAGACAGAATCTAAAAATAAAAATCCGGAAATCACATTGTATGATTTTTTTAACAATTTATTTGTGAATTACTGTGTCAAATAAGTATTTGATCGCTTGCTTATCAGCCAGGTTTCTATATATAAATTAATTATTTATTAATTAAAATTTATATATCAGGTTATATCAGGGAGAATTTGAATTTTCTTTTAGATCTATTTTTTAAATTACATTTTTTTAAGCATTTTTTAAGAGTTACATAAATGATAAATAAATCAAAAAACCATGTATAAACTGTATTATCATTATTATTATTGTTATTGTCGCTATTATTGTTATTGTACGGAAATGTTGTTTAAATATGAAAATTAAGCCAAAGTGCCATTTTATGTAATTAAAAATGCACTAATTTGCATGCATTTCCAGAACATAAATCTGATCACTGAATAAAGCCAGGTCTAAAAAAATTTGTTCAGTTTTGTTGGAACTTAATT
>NW_027394755.1:0-13914 GCF_049309525.1 Garra rufa | reverse complement strand
TGAAAACAGGCATCACAGTATGCACAGAAATATTAAGCAGCACATCAATAATAAGAAAAAACTGCTAAATGACTAAATGTAAATGGTAAAGATAATGAAATGTTATAGATAGGTCACAGAAAACTTCCTGCAATGGATCATGGGTTAACAAAGACATGATGGGACGCCTCTCCCAGTCTCAAGACGTTTGTATCCACTCTGGCAGACCTCTCACAGTCCAAGAGCATGCTGCAAAGAGAGGACATTTACACTGCCATGTGCTGGTGTGTGTTTGTATGTCAGGCGGATTGATGTGTGTAGATGTGTCAGATAAGCCGCTTTGGGATAATGAATGAGAGGGTGATTGTAGCGTTCACTGGAACTGCTATAGAAAGGGTGGGGATTCCCTGCCAGAGGGGTGGTCCATTGCTGGGAAGAGGGAAGCCTCGCTGATCGCTGTGTAACCAGTATGAACCGGACGCCTGTCTCCCAGCATTAGTGTCACTTTAATGGGCTCAAACACGCATGACTGCATCTTGTCAACATATATGCAGCGCGCTTTTTATGCCTAAGCATAATGTAAGTGTGGGCTCATCTTGACACGCAGACAAATTCACACTAGTAATAGTACATTTTTTATGAGATCTATGTATATACAGTCAAACAAAAAATTGTAGTAAAATAAAGTAAACTGTGACATACTATACCCAAAAAATCTTCATACAGTGGACTAGCGGTAAAATTGATACAAATTTGGGACCAAAAATTTGATTTGACACTTTGACCTGACCATGTTTTGTTACATACCTTTCTTTCAAAGTTATCTGACATTATTAAGATGAATTTGTTCTGACACAGTTTAACTTAAAGTTATTGTCATATTTTATTACCATTTTCTAAACTACAGTGAATAAACTGTAATAATGTGAGAAATATTAAAGGTGTCTGAATAAATTTAGGTTTGACTGACTGTATAACAAGCATTTGTTTTAGACTTTGCTTGATATACATACATACTATCATTCAAAAGTTTGCGATCAGTGAGATTTGTTTTTGTTTTTTTTCACTGTTTTTGTTTTCTGCCCACCCAGAATGCATTTACTTGACTAAAATACAGTAAAAAGATGAAAATATTATTATAATTTAAAATAACAGTTTATATATAAAGCTTTCCATTGATGTATGGTTTGTTAGAGTAGGACGATATTTGGCCAAGATACAACTATCTGAGGGTGCAAAAAAAATAATAATCACCTTTAAAGTTGTCTAAATAAAGTTCTTAGCAATGCATAATTAAAGTCAAATTAAGTTTTGATATATTTACAGTGGGAAAGACCGACAGAGAACTCAAAACAGAGACTGACTTATAAAGGGTGACTACTGATTACAGACAGGTGAAGGGAATCAGGACAAACAAGGGCTAAACCAAATTACATAGATCAGGGGGGGGGGGACAATGGGAAAAACCAAGTACAAAAACTGACATGACCGTGACATTACGCCCCCTCTGCATAGGCGCGTCCTCGCACCATAAAAACAGAAACAAAACAGAAAAGAGGGGCGGAAACAGACAAAACAGAGTCCATGATGGAGGAGGCTTTGGCGGAGGACGCAACCCTGGGAGGGGACATAAACAAGAGTCAATAGAGTCCAAGGGGGTGACGAAGGTGGGAGGAGCCAAGGGGAAAACAGGAGGGACCCGGAGCAGGTGAGGCTGAGACAGACCCAGACCACAGCCATGATGACAGCCCACGGTGGAGCCAACGGAGGGAGGAGCCATGGTGGAGGAAGGGCTGACGACTCCAGGGGGCAGACCGACAGAGGCGGAGCAGCTGGCAGAGGAGCCCGAGGCGGAGATGGAGAGCCGGAGGTCCGCGGCGGAGCCGGAGCGACAGAGGATGGAGGCTGTGCCGGAGGGAGGGAGGAGTTTGTAGGAGCCGCTGGGACGGAGTGACGAGGCGCAGCCGGAGGAGCAGAGTCCTGAGGTGACGGAGGGACGAAGACTGACCAGGGCGGAGCCGGAGAGACGACGGAGCCTGGTGGAGCGACGGACTACGATGGAGATGAGGGCGTTGAGAGCCGTGGTGGAGCCGCAGGGTCGGAGAGCCGAGGCGGAGTTCTAGACTCTGAGGCTGGAGGCAGAGATGAGGGATCCTCCAGCCCTGACACCGATGGAAGCTGGCAGACCCGCGGCGAGCCCACTGCACTGGTGGTGGGCTGAGGGTGAGCAGAGGGGCTGACAGGGGACAGTGGTGGCCAGACAGACGGAGACATGAGTAGAAGAGTGGGGGTGGGTGGGAATTTCAGACTGACAGGTAGATATTTAAGTACTGAAGTCTATTAAATCACCAGAGTTATCTTGCAAAACTTCATAAAAGAAGTCTATTAAGTCCCCAGAGTTGTTATCCATCTCACCCCCACCGGTGTTGCGGTGGGCAGGGCTCTCCATTACCCTCACTTGCTTCACGTTGACTTCCACCATCGCGGATGTAGAGGCCGGCTCACGCACCCGATCAGACGTGAAGGACGCTGCCTCTGTCGCTTGCGGCTCAGGTTCCTCCTCCGCGGTGCACTCGGGCTCATACTCCGCGTGTCGGGGTGATGTTTGGCTGGGCTCTGGGTCATGAGTGGGGCTGGTGTCAATCTCCGCGGTCAACGAAGTTCTGCTGGACACCAGCACCCACTTGATGTACTCGGCGATGCTCTCCAGAGGACCCCCCCGGACAGCCGCGCTTTGGTGGAGGTGTTCAGTCCCGTGCGGTAGAATGTGCACAAGCAGCTGTCCGGGTAGTGCGTGAATGGAATGAGTCGCACAAAGTCTCTGGTGTGGTCCTCGAGAGAGCGGTTCCCCTGCTCCAGGAGCAGGATGAGGACGGCAGGGTTATCCATGACGAAAAACAGAAAAAATAAATACTGGGAAAAACGGAAAATAAAAGCAGGGGAAACACTCCGGGAAACTGTTTTGGTTGGTCTTTAACTGTTACGAGTTGGTGCTGGATAGACGAAATGAGACACAAATTAACAAACAAACAAACAAACAAACAAAGTCTTTTTATATAAAATCCAAGGAGCAGACTGACAAGAACGTGAATAACATCCACACATGTTTCTGTAAAATAAACCAAAGACCAACAGAGAACTCAAAACAGAGACTGACTTATAAAGGGTGACTACTGATTACAGACAGGTGAAGGGAATCAGGACAAATGAGGGATAAACCAAATTACATAGATCAAGGGGGGGAGACAATGGGAAAAACCAAGTACAAAAACTGACATGACTGTGACAACAATTCTCACAAAAACTTTTTTTACAAACTCACAATTCTGACTTTTCTTAGAATTGTGAGATATAAACTATAAATAGTCGCAATTGCAAGTTATAAAGTCAGAATTATGAGATATAAACTTGCAATTCTGTGAACATATCAGTCTTTTTTCTCCTCAGAACTGGACTTTATAACTCACAATTACGAGTTTATATCACACAATTCTGACTTTGTTTCTCAGAATTGCATGATACAAATTTGCAATTCTGACTTTTTCCTCAGAATTATTGTGGGGTATAAACTCACAATTGCGAGTTATAAAGTCAGAATTCCAAGATATAAACTTGCTATTCTGTGAACATATCAGTCTTTTTTTCGGAATTTATTTCTCAGAATTGCGTGACACAAACTCGGAATTCTGAGAAATTAAGTCAGAATTGTGTGATATAAACTTGCAATTGCGAGTTATTAAGTCAGAATTGTGAGTTATAAAAAGTCAGAATTGTGAAACACAAAGTCGCAATTGTGAGTCAAAATTGTCAAAATTGTAAGTTACATATATTTCCCGCAATTCTGACTTTATAACAATTGTGGGTTTATATTTCACAAAAAATTCAGAATTGTGAGTTTGTATCACGCAATTCCGAGAAATAAAGTCAGTTACATTATATAAACTCGCAATTACCTGTTTTATTTTTTCTTAAGTGGCTTTCATATACAAATATACCTGTGCTACTTGTTTTTGTGGTCCAGGGTCACATATTTTTTATTAGCTCAAAAACAAAAATTTTGATAAAATAATTAATTTTATCCATTTGAAATGTAATGGATCGAGAAATGTGGGCATTACATGATCTGCTTTTATTTTCATGCTAAATAAACAATAAAATCTCTAGCTTAAAAACCCATAGTGGTGTTTTTACTAGTGTTAAAATGTCCTGAAACAAGTGACAGAAGTACTAATATTCCACTGATTATATCCCTACTATATGAGACTCACAACTGTCTGACAGTATTTCAGTGGGCAGTGATTTCTGTCTCCAGAGGAGGTTTTACTCGGTAAGCCCACAAAGCAATAGTTCAATCACGTTAGGTGGAGAGCTGCCAAGGCCTTTGACAAAAAGTTAACAAGCCGAGTTTGCCCAGAGGGGCTTATATAGAAGGTATACAACCCCTACATTTAATCTCAGTGGCAACTGAAGCCTCAGTTTCACCACACACACACACACACACACACACACACACACACACACACAGGGATCACAATCTAACACAAACGCTTGACTGGCATTTGTGCATTGTGCGCACATGATCTGTGCTAAAACCGACAACCCAGACCACAAACACACAGCGCTGCTACACATCAATACACACTTTCAAACAGTCATACTCATTGATACTATTAGAGTAAGAGCATCAGGAGGCAGCGCAGATTAAGGATTACATTAGAAATGAGTGCATGTGAGTGCACATGGTTTACAGATGGACTCGAGCATGAGAGAGAGAGAGAGAGAGAGAGAGAGAGAGAGAGAGAGAGAGAGAGAGCTTCCATCTGATTAGATCACGTGGTTTAAACGAGACACAATGTCCACCCTTCCCCCCCTCGTGAGCAATCATGTCAGTCAGTCACACACGCTTATACGTAAACGCTGGCATCGCACCAAACATCACGCAAATGTTGCTGAAGTCACCTAATCCTCATCTTAATAAGTAAAAACCCCTTTCACGGTATTCAGCTTTCTAAATATCTTGCACGAAACACAATATTCCTGTTAAACCTTTAAAGGGACATGCACAAATAAATTCACAACAGAGAAATCCACATAAAAGACATTCACTAGTCACATAAAACATAGGGGTAGGTTGAAATGCAAAGCAGCAAGTTGCCAGACATTTTTTTTTAAATCTTTTTTATCTTGATGCCTGACATGTCTAGTCTTTATCCGTCCCCTATTAATTTTTTGAACACCTGTAGTAAACAAACAGACGTCTGAGGGCATACAGCCTCAGAAGCATAACCAGCATGCACCTGTCTGAAGCACTCATGAATGCTCACGCAGACATTTCTGTGCTAAAAATGTGAATCTCGAATGTGGTTGCACTAAGCTATTATAATGTGCTATTTTGAGGTATAACTGTTTGTGTTAGAGGAATAGTACAAACTCTAACTTCTGTAATAACCTACTTAGAGTCTATTCAATTTTAAAGGGGTCATATGATGCGATTTCATGTTTTACTTTGTCTTTGGAGCGTTACCAGCTGTTCGTGCATATAAAAGATCTGTAAAGTTGCAAAGATTAAAGTCTCAAACCCAAAGAGACATTCTTCATAAAAGTTAAGACTCGACCATGCCCTCCTAAAACACCTCATTCAAACACGCCCCCACAACCTACTAAGATTTGCCTAACAACGCCTAAATGTATGTGCAAAGAAAGAAGGCGTAACTTTTATTGTTGCTGTTGTTGTAGCTGCCGCCATGTTGTGGAGATGCTGTGTGCTTCGTTGCGAAAGCGAAAGCGAAAGTACTTTGTTTGGGTTTCCAAATGAGTACACAACTAGATAGGAGGACTGTTTCTTGAACCTGGGAGAGTAGCTTACAATGCTGGCTTTACACAAAGGCTATTTCTATAATAAAGCAATACGCCCCAAAAAGCTGTGGTTTACAGTGAATTTATAACAGCTAAGGAGCGTTGTTAGGCATGACGCAAAAACAGTTATTTCATATACAAAGTAAGGTTTCACAAAAGAAAACAGAGCAAATAAAGTGTAATGATATTAATAAAAACATTATTCTTCCACCAAACAATGTAGTTCCAACAAAGTGGTTGCCAAGCAAACACACAAATGTAAACAAAGGTCTATGTTTGTAGAGTAATTTATAACAGCTCAAAATGCGTCTTAACCAATCAGAATCCAGTATTGTAACTATCCGTTTTATAAAGTGGGGCAATTCCAACTTTGCAAGGACAGTCTGGCACTTCTGAGTCACAGCCTGTAAGTACGTTTTCATATTAAAAGGGGTCATCGGATACAATACTCACTTTTACATGTTGTTTGAACATTAATGTGTGTTGGCAGTTTGTGTATACAACCACCCTACAATGATAAAAATCCACCCAGTGGTATTTTCTTTTAATCTTTAAAAGTAGCCATTGTGTCGACTCAGGTGCAGGGGAAGACAAGAATGCCTCCGATTGAGCGATTGAGGTGTTCTGTTGTTGGATGTAATAATAAACATAGCAGTCGTCATTTACTCCCGACATCTGAGTTGCTGAAGAAGCAGATTATTAATATTACTTTCGTTTTTGAAAGGAAAGCGCTGATCCTGATCTACATATGCGTCTATGTTCGTGTGAATCATTTGTGATGCAACTTCACCCACAGCAGAAGTGAGTATAAGGGTTTTTTATGCATCTTTGCAGATTACCTTTCTTTCTATTTCTTAATGTGCTAGTTTCACAGCTACACGCGGCTAAATTCAGCTAAAGTAAACATTACGGCTCGCCATCCCTCTGCAGATATAGACTTATCATTAAAACCCTAAAGAATCGTATCAACTTGTGGAAAATGGGCATCCAATGACCCCTTTAAAGAATTTGCTACTGACTATTCAAATGTGAGTTTTGAGCACTGTAGAGTAGTGCTTGTTGTTCATCAGGATCTGCAAATCATTCGCCATCGTCCGCGCAGTCATCTCTCCTTACTCCGTTTATTTGGTAAGTGAAATCTTATGTACTGCAATGTAACAGGCTAGCGCTAGCAAGAAGCTAACTGTGTCCCTTTAGTGGCTCGTCTTATTTTATTAGAACACGATATTTGTTTTCCGTGCCTTTGTAGGTACAGACACCAACTCATCCCTGCACTTAACATCCCCTGCACAACCTGGAACATAATTTTTTTTTCCCGTGAATAGCCTACCTGCAGAACTTCTGATGATTTGGCTACGCAAATGTTGGGGGCGTAACTATTAATACATTGATGTCCTAAGACTCGAAACGATCATTTTTTGCGAGAAAATGAACAGTATTTATATCATTACCTTTTTATATCATTACCATCATTTACCTTTGATACACAGCCACGTCCAACTGTCATGAGCATGAGCTTTTCATACGGCTCGTTACACTACGCGCTGGCGTAGTATATGCAAATGCCGTAAGGGGAAATCGGTGAAAAGTCCCGGATGAGTTTGCACAAGCAAACATTATCTTTTAGCTTTAAATCAGCTTGAACAATCAGGATAAGCGCAAATAATTACCATTTTGAATAGCCTCTATACCAGGGTTCGCCAAATCTTACCCTGAAGGTCCAATGCGCTGCAAAGTTTAGCTCCAACCCGGATCACACTCACCTACCTGTTATTCTCTAATGATCCTGAAGACCTTGATTAGCATGCTCAGGTGTGTTTGATTAGGGTAAGAGCTAAACTCTGCAGGAAAATGGATCTCGAGGTCCAGATTTGATGATCCCGGCTCTATACCCACAATCTCTGTGCACTGAGTGTAGTATACATACGACAGATCACTTCCGGTGTTTGCATATACTACGCCAGAGCGCGTACACATGTAACGAGCCGGATGCTAAACTCGTGCTCATGACAGTTGGGCGTGGCTGTGTATCAAAGTTAAAAAATGATATAAATACTGTTCAGTTTCTCGCAAAAAACGATCGTTTCGTGTCTTAGGTAGGGGTGCAACAGATCGTAGATGATCTGTGATCCGTACGGACCAGCCCCCACGGTTCGGCACGCATGTGATTCGCGGATTAAAGGAGAACTCAGGTGTGATATTGACCTAAAGTGTATTGAATCATGATACCGAGTGTGAACGTACCTTGCATATCTCATCTCGGTTTGTGTCCAGCTGTCCGAAATCTGGGGTCAGTTAGCCGACGCTAACAACAGGTTGTCAATGAGAGTCAACAGGGCATCGGAATAGCCATGTAAATAAATCACTGTTTTACGCCATTTACGAGCGCCATCTTAAATTTAGTCACGATAAGTCGAGTGTCGAGCACCAAGGAATTTATCAGGTTATCAACGTGTCAGGTTGTAGTTTCCTTCGTGCTCGACACTCGACTTATCGTGACTAAATTTAAGATGGCGGCGACCGGTCTGTTCCTGGTAGAAAATGTCTGTATAAATCTACTTGTAAATAAACTACCGGTGCTTTTTCTGAGTTCTCAATGTCTCGTTTTAAATGTCAGGGCCCTTGGAAGTCTACCAATGAAGTGTGGAGCTACTTTGTGCCTCGTAAATGGCGTAAAACAGTGATTTATTTACATGGCTATTCCGATGCCCTGTTGACTCTCATTGACAACCTGTTGTGAGCATCGGCTAACTTACCCCAGATTTCGGACAGCTGGTCACAAACCAAGATGAGATATGCAAGGTACGTTCACACTCGGTATCATGATTCAATACACTTTAGGTCAATATCACACCGGAGTTCTCCTTTGACTGTAAAATTTAACCATCATAGAGTAAAAGTTTATAATTTGCACATGTTTTGTCTTGCCAATTTACCAATTCAAACTATTTAAAACCATTGCAGCAAAAGAGAACACGTGCGCTGTTTTTTTATTTTTTTTACCGCTGCCGCACACACCTGAAGCGAGCACGCGCACAGAGAGAGAGAGAGAGAGAGAGAGAGAGGCGTAATTTAGACTGTGCAATTCACAGAGATTGATTCCTCTTTAACTTCTATTTGAACGGAAACGTACATACAAAGTCATGTCTAAATACCCGTTTTGGTATTCTGGTAAACACAGTCGGTTATGTCTTCAGTGAACCGAAACAGCTGAGAAAGAGATGCGTGCCAGTATTAGATACGTGCATTTGGCCTTAAAGAGACAGCATCCTGTAAATACCTGCAGTGAGAAGCACTAGTTATTTTACAATTAATTAGTACATTTCTGCACCTGAATACTAGGGTTATTGATTTTATTAGTAACTTTATGTTGTATTCATCTACACTTGTCATTTGTGTAATTGTTCTTGTTTTGTTACCGACTTTATTAGTTCAGCTGGTAGTTTTTGCTGTGAATTAGAAGTACTTAAAGTAAGCATTCAGGAATTAATAAAAAACAAACTTTTTTGTTTTGTTTGTTTTTTGCTGATCCAAAAAATGATCCGATCCGTGACTCAAAATCCGTGATATGATCCGAACCGTGAGTTTTGTGATCCGTTGCACCACTAGTCTTAGGGCATCAATGTATCGTCACGAGCCGCAGGGTGTAATTTGGATTTGTCTGTGCATGTTTGTTTTTTTTACTTTTAAAGGTCTGGTGCCTATCCACTTCCATGATTTGGCTGACAGACTGCACCGGTTTTCATTAAAAATCTTTGTTTGTGTTCTGCTGAAGAAACAAAGTCGCCTACATCTTGGATGTCCTGGGGGTAAGCAGATAAACATCAAATTTTCATTTTTGGGTGAACTATCCCTTTAATAGTTTAAATTGCACTGCGAAAAATAACAAGGGATAATTGATACATCCCTTCACTGGAAGTTGAGAGGGAACTTTACCCACCTGTCACCACATACTGTAAAAAGTTTGACTAAAATAAATGTGGTGAAAAGATGTTAAGGCTCTGCCAATAATACTACATTTTATTAGTCATGATTAGTAATGACTGAATGAATGCAGGGTCGAACACCAAGAAACAACAATATCCAGGGCAAGGCAAAGGAGTAATCCAAAACACAGGTGAGGGTCAAGAATCCAAGAGGGCAGTCCAAAGTAACAAAATAAACCAGGCAATGAAACAAGACAATGGCAATGGCAAAGAAACAAGACTATGGTACACAAAGAAAAAGCTCAGTAGTCTGCAGGAAACAGGAAGTCAAAGGGGACAGCGATCTAACGCCATAGAGGAAGCAAAGGGAGAGGTAACAGTCAGTACTAGGGCAAGGGCTCCCTCTGCTGGCGTGGCTTTACCACTTTATTGGACTTGTTTTGGACTGATGAAGAGAAACACCCTATTCTAAAGCTTGGATATGCAGCTTAATTTTTTATATTGAATGCCCATTTTACACAAACTGATATGATTCTTTAGGGTCCTAATAAAAAGTCATACTTTGGTTAATATTTTTCAATGGTAGTATAAAACCACTCTTTTTACCTTGTCAAAATCAGTTTGTTCAGAGCGAGCCGTTTTGATGCATGTTTCTTTAAATGATAATGAGCTCTGATCCTGGTCATTGTGACGCCACACAGACAAGGGTTATGATTTCTATGGATTTTTTTTTAATCATTATAGGGTGGTTATGTACACACACTGCCAACACGCATTAATGTTCAAACAAAAAGTAAAAGTGAGTTTTACATCCGATGACCCCTTTATGTGATCTGCCAATAACGTAAAGGAGTCCTGGACTACAACTATAAACTTACTTAACCCAATACACAATGTAGCAAACTCTCTAGAAGAATTCATATGGTCACCACAATACAGACTTTGTCATACCACTCAGTCTTATGGACATTGGGCATATTAATTATATCAATCCATTACCCTGTTGAAACAAAAAACATCATATGCTGATTAGGTATGTTTTAAAGTATGGCTGCTGGTTTTAGCTGTTTTAAGCTGGTCCTTCGGTGGTCATGTGCTGGTCGTAAGCAACTAGCTTCTGCTCAGAACCAGCTCATGACCAGCTTAAACAAGCTCATGACCAGCTAAAGACTAGCTCAAACCAACAGCCATGCTTTAAAACATACATATGCAGTTTTTTTTTTCAATAGAGTAGTGTGGGTAAATAATTTTTAAACTGTTCCTTTAAATGTGTGTATAAATTTGGAGATATGCTTGTTTCAGCACAAAGTTCAATATTTTATGCCTTATGTTGGCACTTACCTGAGGGAGTGTTGCCACGTAAATTTTATAAAGAATGGGGACATATATCAGCGGTTCTAGGCATAGCACAGCATGATCACACAGCTTGCTTAATGGAGTTGATTCAGACCAACTCGCAGTACGATATAAACAGCATCACGTCTGTTAGGTACGAGAGGGTCTCTCATTCTCTCTCACTCACACACACACACACACACACACACACACACACACACACACAAGCTGCTGTTTAACATCTGTAGCTCAGCTCTGGGCTCCATACTCCACCTCCCACGGAGCATTCTACTCAAGGGCAAGTAACAGAGGATACAAACCACCTCCACCATCAACTACCAATCCCATGTCGACAAGAACACAGAGCAGCCAATACAAAAAATATCAGTTTGATCTGAAATAAACAAAGTATAATTCTACATGGAAACTGACGTGTTTTTCAGTATTTTAAAGGTGCCATAGAATGCATTGATAGAATATTTAAAATTGTTCTTTGATATCTACATTGAAGGTATATGGCATTGGAAAGGGCAATTATTCTCCAGAAACGGTTTACAAGTCCATTTACAACCCTAGGATTTGTCCCTAGAATGAAATGGTCTGTTATTACTTTATTTGGAAGGTTCATGTATAATAATGATGAGCTCTGCTTTGATTGGCTGTTTCACAGAGCAGCTCATTTCAGTAGCACACACATGCAGGAAAATATATATTCATTTGTAATAAGTTATTTGTTTTCCGTGCCTTTCTGAGTACAGACACCAACTAATTCCTGCACTGGAAACTGGAACATACTATTCCTCCCGTGATATGCCATTTTCGCTATTGTCCTCGCTTTGTTTTTCTCACAATAGCCTACCTGCAGAACTTCTGATGATTGGGTTATGCAAATGTTGGGGGCGTGACTATTACGTCATAGTTGCTGTAATGTTAGGATTGGCCTATTTTTTAGTGGTCTTTTGCAAACACCAGATTTATATAAGAAGGAGGAAATTATGGTGTTTGAGACTCTCGGTATGTCATGTCCATGTACAGAACTATTATTATTCAACTATGCCAAGGTAAATACAGTTTTCCATTCTATACCACCTTTAAATCAGACTTGTGTATTTGTGTGTTGTGTTTTGTTTCTTATTTAAATCTTCATTAAAATCAGTACATGAATTAAATACTTCACAATATAATTAATATATCCATTAAAAAATATTTTATTTAAAATATTAGAATATTTCATTCTTTACACCAACTTAAACCACAAAAGTAAAACACTAGGCATCACAGTCATAAAAATTGGAGAACATACTTAAATAAAACATTTTGGATCCTAAAATATACTTTCTTTTTATTTTATGCATAATATAGTTTCTTATCTTATTCTTCTGACTTTGGTGATGAAATATAAGCAGAACATGTTACTCATACAGAATGCAGGCTTATTAAAGGAATAGTTCACTTCCAGAACAAAAATTTACAGATAATGACATGTCTTTCTTTCTTCAGTTGTAAAGAAATTATGTTTTTTGAGGAAAACATTTCAGGATTTTTCTCCATGTAATGGACTTCTATGGTGCCCCCGAGTTTGAACTTCCAAAATGCAGTTTAAATGCAGCTTGAAAGGGCTCTAAACGATCCCAGCTGAGGAAGAATGATCTTATCTAGCGAAACTATCAGTTATTTTCTAAAAAAAATGTACAGTTTATATACTTTTTAACCTCAAACGCTCATCTTGTCTCGCTCTGAATCAACTCTGTGTATTCCGGTTCATGACAGTTAGGGTATGTCGAAAAACTCCCATCTCATTTTCTCCTCTAACTTCAAAATCATCCTACATGGCTGTTTTACCTTTTTTGACCTTCTTTGCATGTTCACTTTGTAAACGCTGGGTCAGTACTTTTGCAGCGATGAAGGGCAATTTTGAAGTTGGAAAAGAAAATAAGATGGGAGTTTTTCAACATACCCTAACTGTCATGAACCAGAATACACAAGAGTTCACGCAGAGCTAGACAAAACGATCGTTTGATACATAAGACCTTTCTTCCTCGGGTTGGATCGTTTAGAGCCCTTTGAAGCTGCATTTAAACTGCATTTTGGAAGTTTAAACTTGGGAGCACCATAGAAGTCCAAAATATGGAGAGAAATCCTGAAATGTTTTCCTCTAAAAACATAATTTCTTAACAACTGAAGAAAAAAAGACATGAACATCTTGGATGACAAGGGAGTGAGTACATTATCTGTAAATTTTTTTGGAAGTGAACTACTCCTCTAGGAAAGGTTTCCTATTTCTGGATTGTCATAGCCAATTACTTCTCTATCTTATTAATTTTGTTTACTACAACAGAGTAAGTGATGGCATTATATAAATTACAGAGTTCTGCTGCCTTTGGCAATAACCGTAAAATGTTAAATCATCTCCTTTGTTCAGTATTCTTCTCTTAGTCTCTCTTTATCCCATCTGTTTTGTATTGAATATACGAATAACCAATTGCTGATGTATTGTATGCTTAGCATATCACTTATGACTTCTATGTATTTAGATACCTGTGCTGATAACTTAATAATAGGGCACTGCTGGCATATAGACGCATTTGATATGCATGAATAGCATATAATGGCCCTCCCAGAAAGTCAAGCATTGGGTCACATTCTGATACTGAAGTAACCAGAGATGGATGGGTCCCTATGAGACATTTGACACACAAATGCACACCAGGGACATGCTGGGGGTAGTAAATGTATACAGCTGGTCACAAATTTCATGTTTGAACCAAAATTGAAAATATATACTGTATATATACACTGTAAAATGCTCATCATTTTT
>NW_027394754.1:0-13916 GCF_049309525.1 Garra rufa | reverse complement strand
ACTAAATTTGGATTGTTTTCAAGCATAAAGCTGAACCTTTGTTACACATGATGATTATGTTTGTCTGTCAGCTCCTAGTCTTTTTGGTAGAGTCTGTAATCTGTTAATTGTGACGGAAAAACGAAGAGTGCATGTGTATTAGCTTGCTTGTTAACTCTAATCCTCTTATTTTAAGACTATAATGCATTTGAGCAACAACGTAACCAACTTATGGTTCTGTTTATCCCAGATATGTCTGCGCAGAACAATAAAAAAGCTCTGAGTGACCAGCTACCTGACTCAGTGTACATTCCACCATCACCAACATAGTCACATTGGTGCTGTGACCCGGATGGGGAGTGAGGTTTAGGGGGGTGAGTGTAATGGAGGCCAGCTAGTAGATGCAGATAAACCTCACTCCCCGATCTCAAGAGATGTACTAGCGACAGACGTTAGAGGTTGCAGCCTTTAGCCTCCTTGTTAGTGCGTCGACCTCCTGTGCCAGAGACCCGAGTTCGAGACCAGCTCGGAGCGGGTGCGGTAGGACCCTGTGTGAGGGGTTACACGCTGATCTTAATCTATGTTTCAAAGATACTTTTGTCTTGTGTTTTAATTAGTGTGTATGTTGTGTATTTAATTTTAATTTTTTTCTTAAATTTACCCTTGTGCCATCTGTGGTACGTGTATTTGTAGGCTTATAATGGTCACTTGTGGTGTTTTTTTTTTTTTTTTTTGACCACTTTCTAAACATTTTGTCTTCCTCTTCCTTCATGCCTTTTGTCTTGTACCTAGCCAGTTTTCTTTGTTAATTTTGGTTTTGTTCCTTTCACTTTTGTCCAGTTTAGCCTTTTGTATGCAGTAGTTTATGGACCTTTCATGCTTACTGTAGTTTTATGCCACTTTTTAGTGTTGTGTGTGCATTTTATTTTATTCTGCATTGTGTGCACTTCATTTTTTGGGGTCTTCATGACTTGGTCAATTGCTATGGTCTCATACTTTTTTTTTTCTTTTTAAACTAATTTTATTGAACTTGTGTAATCTATGGTCTTGTGCGGTTTTGATTTATCATGGTTCACCAGCACTTGAATCTACCTTTTACTCTTGAATCTGTCTTTTTCTTGTATCTCCTTTGATGTACTAGAAAAGGTGCCATCACAATTATGTTCCTCCTCTGACACTTTAATGGTTTCCAATTTGTGTTTGAATGGTATAAAGTCTAGACTCGTGCTGTGTGAGATACTGAACGGAGTTCTCTTCCATGACTTTCTGGATCTGAAAGGACTAATACTCAGTGTTGGGAACGTACCTTTAAAAAAGTAATTAGTTATAGTTACTGGTTACTTCTCACAAATAGTAACTGAGTTACATCTTTATAAAAGTAACTAATTACCAGGAATAGTAACTATTGTGTTACTTAAAAAAAACAAACTAATATAAATATAAAACATTGTACACAAATCTACACTATTTTAATGTTGTTGTGGGACAACTTCAGAGACAACTATCAAATTCAACATATTATAAATATTATCATTACTATAGTGCAGGGGTCTTTAACTAAAACGGCTCGAGGTCCAGTAATGAACCCTGCTCACCAGCCGAGGTCCGGACAATTATATATATAAAACTATTTATTGTTTTTGTGAGACCAGAGTATCTGCAGCATATTTTATCTTAAATTCTAGACATTTAAATACATTTTTAAAGACCTGAACAAAAAATAAATTAAATATATAAATTAAAATGACTATAAAAAGCATGATTTACAATTCAGATGCAGGTTTCACAAAACAAAACAAATTTCTTAAATTATAAACTTCACATTCCAGCCTTCAAGAATCAATTGTTATATTAATTTAAACAACTACTGTCAATCAATTATTATATTAATTAACATATTTACTGCCTTAATTGTTTAAATTTGTATAACACATGATCTTGTCAATCCATCAGTTCACATTTTCAACTCTACGTGTTTGCTGCCTAAAACCATGGATTGATTTTTTTTTTTTTTTTTTTTTTTTTTTTTTTTTTACATTGGTCTTTTTGACAACAGCAGATGTAGGAGCTGATTAAAAATGTCATATCATTCTCTTCCAGCAGGAGGCGCTGTCAGAATGGTACGCAAAGCAGTGCCGCAGCTGACTTTGAAACGTGCAGCGCTCATATTTATTCAATGGATAGCTTGTGTCCTCAGCCTGTTATGATCAAACTTTAATACCTGAATCTACCTGTACAAAGGCTGAATAGAAGACCATTATATTGCACTTTTTTTCTTGCCTACTCTTGATGTACGTTCAGCATATTCCTGTTTGTCACATGCATTACTCCAGTTTCATGTGCTGTAACCAGGATTTGACTGTAGAACAATGGGATACACTCTCTCTGCTCTGTTTCTCCAACTTCCTCCAAGAGGTCTTTCAGATCTCTCACTAGAAACTGGGAAGGGTTGGATGACCTGTTTTCTTTCTGTAATATTGTGTATTGTGCAAAAATACTTTAGAATTTCATATATTTGGTGACCTTCACTTGACCTTGACCTTAACATTTGCGATGGGTCCCAAGTTGGATGTGTTCCTGCTGTCCTGTTCTATGATGGCAGCTCATTTGTCTTTGTTTCAATGTTCACCTTGATAAGTGTCTTCTCCAGATGAAGTTGTTCTATCCTTATTTGCTGTGACCTTTTGGAAATGTGGAGAGCTTTTAGTATACCAACTAATTAAGTCATGGTGTCCATTTGTACATGTGTGCCTAGGTTGAGCCAGTTTCTTGTGAGTTTGGTCATCTTTCACTGCAGCGTTTGCTCAAACTGTTTACAAATTAAGCATCAGATGTAATTTAAGTGTGCCCTAAAAGCTTTAGGGCTGGTTGGTCATTTTTATTAAGCAAATATTAATTAATTGAGATTAGTTTGTTTGTGGTGCCACTGTGTATACATTATCCTCCCCATGTGCATTTTAGCACACTTGTATTTATTCCTGTAATGGAGGCCAGCTAGTAGATGCTGTGCAGATAAACCTCACTCCCCGATCTCAAGAGACGCACTAGCGACAGATGCTAGAGGTTGCAGCCTTTAGCCTCCTTGTTAGTGCGTCGACCTCCCGTGCCAGAGACCCGGGTTCGAGACCAGCTTGGAGCGGGTGCGGTAGGACCCGGGTGTGAGGGGTTACACGCTGATCTTAATCTATGTTTCAAAGATACTTTTGTCTTGTTTTAATTTGTGTATGTTGTTGTGTGTATTTATTTTTTTCCTAAATTTACCCTTGTGCCATCTGTGGTACGTGTATTTGTAGGCTTATAGTGGTCACTTTTTTTTTTTTTTTTTTTTTTTTTGAGACCACTTTCTAAACATTTTGTCTTATTCCTCTTCCTTCATGCCTTTTGTCTTGTACCTAGCCAGTTTTCTTTGTTAATTTTGGTTGTGTTCCTTTCATGTTTGGTGTCCAGTTTAACCTTTTGTATGCAGTCGTTTATGGACCTTTCATGCTTACTGTAGTTTTATGCCACTTTTTAGGGTTTTGTGTGCATTTTATTTTATTCTGCATTGTGTGCACTTCATTTTTTGGGGTCTTCATGGCTTGGTCAATTGCTATGGTCTCATACTTTATTTTTTTTAAACTAAATTTTATTGAACTTGTGTAATTTATGGTCTTGTGCGGTTTTGATTTATCATGGTTCACCAGCACTTGAATCTACCTTTTTTTCTCTTGAATCTGTCTTTTTCTTGTATCTCCTTTGATGTACTAGAAAAGGTGCCATCACAATTATGTTCCTCCTCTGACACTTTAATGGTTTCCAATTTGTTTGTGTTTGAATGATATAAAGTCTAGACTCGTGCTGTGTGAGATACTGAACGGAGTCCTCTTCCATGACTTTCTGGATCTGAAAGGACTAATACACAGTGTGGAGGTCAGTGTTGGGAACGTACCTTTAAAAAAGTAATTAGTTATAGTTACTAGTTACTTCTCACAAATAGTAACTGAGTTACATCATTATAAAAGTAACTAATTACCAGGCATAGTAACTGTTGCGTTACTTAAAAAACCCCGGACAATTATATATATAAACTATTGTTTTTGCGAGACCAGAGTATCTGCAGCATATTTTATCTTAAATTCTAGACATTTAAATACATTTTTAAAGACCTGAACAAAAAATAAATTAAGAAATAAATATATAAATAATTGAAATGACTGTAAAAAGCATGATTTACAATTCAGATGCAGGTTTCACAAAACAAAAGATTTCTTAAATTATAAACTTCACATTCCAGCCTTCAAGAATCAGTTCTTATATTAATTTAAATAATTACCGTCAATCAATTATTATATTAATTAACATATTTACTGCCTTAATTGTTTAAATTTGTATAACACATGATCTTGTCGATGCATCAGTTCACATTTTCAACTGTGATGGATTGATTTTTTTTTTTTTTACATTGGTCTTTTTGACAACAGCAGAGGTAGGAGCTGATTAAAAATGTCATAGCGCCTCCTACTGGAAGAGAATGATATCAGAATGGTACACAAAGCAGCGCCGCAGCTGACTTTGAAACGTGCAGCGCTCATATTTATTCAATGGATAGCCTTATAAAGTTTAATCGTAAATCTTGCTTTTTAGTCCCCACATTTAGGACAACCTGAAAGTAATTAATATCAAGTAAATTAATATCAGCATATGAAGTATATTCGTCTATCATTGTCTCAGAGAATGTGCATGTCAAATGCTGAAAGCGCTGTTTTTACCTTCACTTTAACATATTGTGCAGTTTTTGCTTTGCTTGTATGATATCCATTGGCTCACAATCATGGTTTAAATTTAAAACATAAATATGTATAAAAATGCAGTATAAAAAATGTTTGCAATATTTTGCGACGTAACCCCAACATAGTGCGCTTTCCATCAACGTTTTTCACTCATTGAAAGCTACATCTGTCTGTACGCAATGCTTGACGACCCCGGCTATAGTGGAACAATAAAGCACAATAGATGGTTTAGAACTTTAAATATTTATTGCACAGACCGATGCAGAGAGACTGGTTATGTGTCCCGCCCCGAACACACAAAGACACACACACACCCCAGAGAAAGAGAGGTCCTATGGCTGAGCGAGACGCTGCTCGCTTGAAAACCACTTCAGTGTTCTTAGTTATAGTAACATGCATTTTAAAGTCAGTAATGGCGTTGTAACGGGGGAAAATAGTAATTTGTTTGATTACTCTTTACTGAAAAAAGTATCGCCGTTAGTAACGCCGTTTATTTATAGCGCCGTTATTCCTATCACTGGTGGAGATATCCTCAAACTCAGTTGGTTAGGTTTTAAGTGAATGTAAACTTGAGAAAGACGACGTGTAACAGTACATTTGAGTATGTAGTCTATTAGGTCCCTTCAACAGCTGTCTCTCTTGTGAAACTAACTTCACAAGTGTTTAATGTTCCATGATGCTGTCATTGCCTCATTTTGGGTAAAAAATAGAAAAATAATATACTTTTACTGCAAAACTGCTCCAATTACTACATTAAACTACTTATTTACCCTTACTTGAGAAAGTTAAAGTGTTGTTAGGCTTCATTAATTGTCAACTGGAATCAGGAAAATTTCCCTAACTTCCAACGTACTTGTTATATCTTAAGAAGAATGGCTTCTACGCTAATAGTCTGTTTCTTATTCCGAGGTCACCGTAATCACCCTGATCCAGTCTGTATCTAGATCAGATGGTCACTGCAGTAACCCGGATCCAGTCCAGTGGGTGGATCAGCACCAGAGATGACCCCTCGAACCCTGAATGTCAGCGGAGATCATGACAACTAGATGAGGCTCAGAGACAGATCTCCAGACCTGATCACTTATAGACTGTCATTGGCAACAGAAAACTGGAACCAGACTCTGCTAAATCTGACTTAGTTGCAGCCTGGAATGAAACTGCTGGTTTTGTGTGGCGAGAGGTGAACTATACCCCTGACTGAGCCTGTTCTATTCCAGGTTTTTTTTTTTTTTTTTTTTTGGACCCTTAATTTGTCACCGATGGAGTTGTAGTTTCTTGCCAGTGTTGAGGCTGGTTTTCTTAGTTGGGACACTTGATTTCTAGCAATATTGTCAGCTTGATTGCACAGTGTTGTCATCCAGTTTGCTTCAAATAGTATCTGAGTCAATGATGAACGAAGTTTAACTGACAATTGAGTGTTTACTATTGTGTTTTTGCATTATCAACACCATTTGTGTTTAATGCTGTAAAGCTACACTATGTATTGTGCATACATTTTGCATCTTGCATTGTCATGAATTTATACAGTCCACCCCACTCAGGAAAATTGGAGTGTTTTTTTTTTTTTTTTTTTTTTCTTCAGTAAACTGCCAATTAATCAATTTCAGCTTTGACTCTTGACCTCATTTATTCCTTTTAATTAATTTTGTAATCTCCAACAAAGCTGCTGGGATTGCTGTCATTCTTTAATGCATCCTGATCAAGCTGTGTTGGGTTTAATGTTTGAGAAGCAGAACAGGGTGGTTGGTTACCTGCAGGTACAGATGCAGGACCAGAAGTTTTTGAGATTGGTAGGGGAACCCCAGACTTTAAGTGGACGCGATGTCTTTATGGTGCGTTCACACCGCCCCAAACGTCAGCGTCAGTTGCGGCAAGATTACATGTAAAGTCTATGGTTGGGTCCATCAGAGGCTCTGCGGTGCGTTGGATCCGTCAACTTTTCAAGCGTTACCTGCGTTTCAAGTGTCAACGCAGCAAACGCAAGCAACGCAGAAGTTCAACTAGCTGAACTTTTGACGGACTTGACGCAGTGCATCAACCAATCAGAGCGTCTCACTGTAGCGACGTCATCACATGTATCTTGAATGAAGCGGGAGCTGATTTTTTTTTTCTCATTAAACTGCCAATTAATAAATTTTAGCTTTGACTCTTGACCTAATTTATTTATTCCTTTTATTTAATTAATTTCATAGTCTCCAACAAAGCTACTGGGATTGCTGTCATTCTTTAATGCATCCTGATCAAGCAGTGTTCGGTTTAATGCTTGAGAAGCAGACCAGGGTAGTATGTTACCTGCAGGTACAGATCCAAGTCAACAAGGTTTTATGAGATAAGTAGTGGAAACCCAGACTTTAGGTGGACGAGATGTCTTAGTCATTTGTTGCCTTTTTAAAGACTACTTGTGCACATTGTAACCAAGAATTGCTCCTATGATGTAGGTTTTAGATGTACACTTGTGAAATTGTCATTACTGTTCTCACAGAATTAGTATTAGTACAGTGTTAAAACATAATCCTGACAATGAGTGTTGGACCTTTTCAATTATGTCTCTGTTCTCCCAGTGTCCCCCCCCCCCCTCACATGGACTTCAGTTGGTTTTTCCCCTGTCTCCCCCTGTAGTTCTGTGTTTATTAGTTTGTCCCTATTAGCTTTGATTTGGTTCACCTGTCTTGTTAATTTGCTACACCCCCTGCCACTCCTATTTAAGTTGTTTCCTCAGTTTCAATGTCAGTCGATAATGTTACTATGTGTTTCATGTCTGCTCCTCGTTTTGAGTTCTTTGTTTTACTTTAAATAAATCTTTGATTATAGTCCTGTTTCCCGTTGTCTTGGATCGTCCTGGTGCAACTGTGACACATGTAGTTTGTGTGAACTTTTTTTTTTTTTTTTTTAAACCTTCAGTCACTGCGTCCATTTGAAATGGACAATTTTATTGGTTTTAAAAGTGTTTTTATGAGCAATTTATAGTTACTGATTGTTCCTAGATCAACCAATCATAAAGATGTGCCTTAATTTAATTTGGGTGGAACATGTTTTCTTCTCTGAAGTACCTGGAGATTTGCTTTGAATGCTCTGTGCATCTCATTTGAATTTTGAGTGGTGAACATTAACCCTAATTCTGTGTATTTCAGGTAAGATGAGAAGCTTTTTTAGAAGTCGAATGTGCCGCTGTCCTGTTCCTTGATGGCAACTCGCTTGAATTCATTGAGCTTGATGTTGGTGAGTGCTGAAGTTGTTTTTCATGAATTAGGAAATTATCTGCTAGGCTTGTTTGCTGTTTGAAATGTGGAGAGCTTTCTTTGGTGAACATTTCACTGATTGATCCTGTATTTAAAGTGTTGTCTGCCTCATGTTTCCTTGTACAGTGTTATAAGTGTTCATGGAAGTGCTACGTTTGTGTCCTGCCGGCCTTGTTTTACCCATTTCTGTGGATTATTAAAGACTGTTAATTGTGATTCTCACTTGTCTCTGCGTTCCTTGCTTTCGCAGAGTTCGCATTTACCAAAAATGGTCCGTCATTGATAGAAATTATGGTAACACTTTCTATGAAGCCCCTATTTATAATACATTATAAGGGTATTTCTAAGGCATTATAATAAATGCATAATGCATTATAAGAAACCTTATAATATGTTATACCATCTCATGAATAATCATAACAATTATAATACATTATAATACTTGAGTATTTGAGGTTATAACTTTTAAGATTATGATAATTTATAACACACAATGAACGGCATATTAAATCTTCTTAATTTATAATGGACCATATCATATTACATTTATTTTTTACATTATATTACGTTTTATTTTGATTGTCCCCTAAGTCTATTGACTATAAGCTTAAACTTTCTAACTCTTTAGAGTATTAGTAGGCTTAGGTTATGGTTGGGCTAGGTAGAATGTTCATGTACTTGCAAAGTTACTTATAATATAACATAATAGTTTGTCTTTTGGGGAAACATCAAAATTTAGTGATATATATAGCATATATTCAGCATAATAATAATAACTGCTACCTGACATGCAGTTGAAGAGTTACTTATCAAAAGCTGTCTGAAGGGTACCATCAAAATCATCAAACTGTTCATATTACACATTTATCTAAACTGATACCTGATCTTAGGGTTCTTTGGGAAATATTATTATAATTACTTATAAGTGGTCTTTGTATGCTTTAAGTAAAGTGACATGAGAAACATGGCAAGATATGAGACTTATAATATGTTATAACTATGAGGAGGTAATCATTCTCTTAAAAGCTATAACTACAAATAAGTAAAAATTATAATACATTAAAACTGTTCTTATGAATACTCATGAGACGATATAACATATTATAAGTTTTTTTTATAATGCATTATGCATTCATTATAATGCCTTAAGAATACCCTTATAATGTATTAAATACGGGCTTCATAGAAAGTGTTACCGAAATTATAATACATCATACTCCAGCGTAATCTGTCAGTGACCTTTAAATGTTTCTAAGTGTAATTCCAACCCCTGTTCAGTTGGTGGTGAGTGCGGTCCACTGTGGCAGCAGAGCACTGGATCCAGAAGAAAAAGTAAAACTGCCACGAATCTTTTGTTGTACGTTTGCTTACCCAGAAGTTACATTTTTACCACCCTGTTTGTAAAAAAAAAATCACAGACCATGTTAAAGACTAACACAACCTCTGCCGTGATACTGTCAGTTTGTATTTTATTGTCCTTTTTATTCCCTTTTAATGTCATACCGGTTTTGTTTTCCCTTTAAAGCCATTGTATTTTAGCATATTTTGTCCCATTTCTCACAATCCACATTTAGAAATGTATTCTTATTATTCCTTTTTATAGAAACATTTAATGTTGGTCATTTTGCATTTTGTATCACTTTGTAGTTTAGTGTTTGTGCCCATTTAATTATGATTTAGCTTCCCCACGTTTTAATTTGTTTAGGCAGTTTTTTTTTGCCCCCCTTTCTCTTGTTGTATAAATTCATTTTATTTTCTCTTTTGTCATGCTGTATTTGTAGTTACAATATTTATGGTTCTGTAATAATGGATATTTCAATGTAATGGCTGTAAACTTTTTTGTTTTTTTGTATTTTATGCATCTTTAAAAATTTTGGGCCTTTATTTCTACCAGTCTTTGTGTAGTTTTATGTACTTGTATTGCTTTGAAACTAGTGTTATTTGCGAATTATTTTCAGTTTTTATAGCGTTCTGTTTTTTATTACTATGTAGTATTTTCTTGTATTTTGTTTACTTTGACAAACAACACCAAAAGATACATTTAATGTATGAGAGTTTTCTCCTGGCTGGGGCAAGTTGCATGTTTTGTAATTGTAAAAGTGTTCGATAATTAAAATGACTCGAATGTGTGTGTATATATTTAATTTTGTAAATTTTTTTGGCCAAAATTGAGTCTAGGGTTGAGTCTAGGGTTGAGTCTAGGGTTGAGTCTAGGGTTGAGTCTAGGGTTGAGTCTAGGGTTGAGTCTAGGGTTGAGTCTAGGGTTGAGTCTAGGGTTGAGTCTAGGGTTGAGTCTAGGGTTGAGTCTAGGGTTGAGTCTAGGGTTGAGTCTAGGGTTGAGTCTAGGGTTGAGTCTAGGGTTGAGTCTAGGGTTGAGTCTAGGGTTGAGTCTAGGGTTGAGTCTAGGGTTGAGTCTAGGGTTGAGTCTAGGGTTGAGTCTAGGGTTGAGTCTAGGGTTGAGTCTAGGGTTGAGTCTAGGGTTGAGTCTAGGGTTGAGTCTAGGGTTGAGTCTAGGGTTAGGGTTAGGTTAGGTTAGGTTAGGGTTAGGGTTAGGGTTAGGGTTAGGTATAAGGGGTAAAATACGAAAGTGCACCCCCCCACCCCATTCAAAAAGTGGTGCACTTCGTTAAAGTAGGTCCTACAGGTCTGAAATTCGGTATATATAGTATTTGGGGGCCCCCCAATCGATTGCACATGGTTTGGGAGCTCTAGCGCCACCAGGCGCCGAGATATGGAAGTGCACACCCTGTTTATAGGGGGTGCAGGCCATTTCTGGTGGTCCTAGAGGTCCCAAATTTGGTGGGTATACTAATTGAGGGACGCCCAGTCGAATGCACTTGGTTTGGTAGCTCTGCTCCGCCACCAGGTCCTGAGATATAGGCCTGCACCCTAGGGTTGAGTTTCCAGGTTCTAGGGTTAGGGGACTGAAGATCCAGAGGCCAGGACGAACCCGACCCCGGTTTCGCACTGGCTCACACTTCCACTGCCCGCTCCATGGTGCCAATTGGACTCAACAGCCTGCCTCCAACTCCATCAAATCTCCACCAACAAATGTTCAGAACTGTTGCTCCCAGTCCCCCTGAACTAATCCAAGGCCAACAACCCTGAAATATGTTTTTATATGTGAGGTATCATGTCCTTTTTACAATTTTATGAATTATGGAATTAGAAATATTTATTAAATTTTTTTTAAAAATTTTTTAATTTTAGGGTTATATTCACTAGGGGTACCATCACCAGGGGTGTGGTTCCTAGGTGTGTATTTCATGGGGTTCTGTATTTTAGGTTAGAAAAATTACAACAGCTCCCCCCAACCTAGCACCCGTCTAGGAAAGTTTGAAGTAGGGAGACTGAGGATAGTGCACGGGCCGACGCATGTCTGACTATACCAAGGAAGCCTTTATCTATCTCCCATTCCAGGAGAATAGCCTTAGTAGGCATGGGGCTAAGAATGTGGAAGACCAGGAATTCGGTTTCGGTTAGATTTAGTGCGAAGGTTGGTTCGAAGTTCGATCTGAACATCAATCGGCTCTGGGAACGCAAAGTTTTTGACTAAACTTACTCCAGACCAGCGAATCAGGCAGTAGGGTTAGGTTAGGGTTAGGGTTAGGGTTAGGGTTAGGGTTAGGGTTAGGGTTAGGGTTAGGTTAGGGTTAGGTATAAGGGGTAAAATACGAAAGTGCACCCCCCCACCCCATTCAAAAAGTGGTGCACTTCGTTAAAGTAGGTCCTACAGGTCTGAAATTCGGTATATATAGTATTTGGGGGCCCCCCAATCGATTGCACATGGTTTGGGAGCTCTAGCGCCACCAGGCGCCGAGATATGGAAGTGCACACCCTGTTTATAGGGGGTGCAGGCCATTTCTGGTGGTCCTAGAGGTCCCAAATTTGGTGGGTATACTAATTGAGGGACGCCCAGTCGAATGCACTTGGTTTGGTAGCTCTGCTCCGCCACCAGGTCCTGAGATATAGGCCTGCACCCTAGGGTTGAGTTTCCAGGTTCTAGGGTTAGGGGACTGAAGATCCAGAGGCCAGGACGAACCCGACCCCGGTTTCGCACTGGCTCACACTTCCACTGCCCGCTCCATGGTGCCAATTGGACTCAACAGCCTGCCTCCAACTCCATCAAATCTCCACCAACAAATGTTCAGAACTGTTGCTCCCAGTCCCCCTGAACTAATCCAAGGCCAACAACCCTGAAATATGTTTTTATATGTGAGGTATCATGTCCTTTTTACAATTTTATGAATTATGGAATTAGAAATATTTATTAAATTTTTTTTAAAAATTTTTTAATTTTAGGGTTATATTCACTAGGGGTACCATCACCAGGGGTGTGGTTCCTAGGTGTGTATTTCATGGGGTTCTGTATTTTAGGTTAGAAAAATTACAACAGCTCCCCCCAACCTAGCACCCGTCTAGGAAAGTTTGAAGTAGGGAGACTGAGGATAGTGCACGGGCCGACGCATGTCTGACTATACCAAGGAAGCCTTTATCTATCTCCCATTCCAGGAGAATAGCCTTAGTAGGCATGGGGCTAAGAATGTGGAAGACCAGGAATTCGGTTTCGGTTAGATTTAGTGCGAAGGGTTAGGGTTAGGGTTAGGTTAGGGTTAGGGTTAGGGTTAGGGTTAGGGTTAGGGTTAGGGTTAGGTTAGGGTTAGGTTAGGTTAGGGTTAGGGTTAGGGTTAGGGTTAGGGTTAGGGTTAGGTTAGGGTTAGGGTTAGGGTTAGGGTTAGGTTAGGTTAGGGTTAGGGTTAGGGTTAGGGTTAGGGTTAGGGTTAGGTTAGGTTAGGGTTAGGGTTAGGGTTAGGGTTAGGGTTAGGGTTAGGGTTAGAGTTAGGGTTAGGTTAGGGTTAGGGTTAGGGTTAGGTTAGGTTAGGGTTAGGGTTAGGGTTAGGGTTAGGTTAGGGTTAGGGTTAGGGTTAGGTTAGGGTTAGGGTTAGGGTTAGGGTTAGGGTTAGGGTTAGGGTTAGGGTTAGGGTTAGGGTTAGGTTAGGGTTAGGGTTAGGGTTAGGGTTAGGGTTAGGTTAGGGTTAGGGTTAGGGTTAGTTTAGGTTAGGGTTAGGTTAGGGTTAGGGTTAGGGTTAGGGTTAGGGTTAGGGTTAGGGTTAGGGTTAGGGTTAGGTTAGGGTTAGGTTAGGGTTAGGGTTAGGGTTAGGGTTAGAGTTAGGGTTAGGGTTAGGGTTAGGGTTAGGGTTAGGGTTAGGGTTAGGGTTAGGGTTAGGGTTAGGTTAGGGTTAGGGTTAGGGTTAGGGTTAGGGTTAGGGTTAGGGTTAGGGTTAGGGTTAGGGTTAGGGTTAGGGTTAGGGTTAGGGTTAGGGTTAGGGTTAGGGTTAGGTTAGGGTTAGGGTTAGGGTTGGGTTAGGGTTAGGTTAGGGTTAGGGTTAGGTTAGGGTTAGGGTTAGGGTTAGGGTTTAGGGTTAGGGTTAGGTTAGGGTTAGGGTTAGGGTTAGGGTTAGGGTTAGGGTTAGGGTTAGGGTTAGGGTTAGGGTTAGGGTTAGGTTAGGGTTAGGGTTAGGGTTAGGGTTAGGGTTAGGTTAGGGTTAGGGTTAGGTTAGGGTTAGGGTTAGGGTTAGGTTAGGTTAGGGTTAGGTTAGGGTTAGGGTTAGGGTTAGGGTTAGGGTGGGTTAGGGTTAGGGTTAGGGTTAGGGTTAGGTTAGGGTTAGGGTTAGGGTTAGGGTTAGGGTTAGGGTTAGGGTTAGGGTTAGGGTTAGGGTTAGGTTAGGGTTAGGGTTAGGGTTAGGGTTAGGTTAGGTTAGGGTTAGGGTTAGGGTTAGGGTTAGGGTTAGGGTTAGGGTTAGGGTTAGGGTTAGGTTAGGTTAGGGTTAGGGTTAGGGTTAGGGTTAGGGTTAGGGTTAGGGTTAGGTTAGGTTAGGTTAGGTTAGGGTTAGGGTTAGGGTTAGGTTAGGGTTAGGTTAGGGTTAGG
>NW_027394753.1:0-13918 GCF_049309525.1 Garra rufa | reverse complement strand
ACACACACACACACACTCACTCACACACACACACACACACACACACACTCACTCACTCACTCACTCACCCTCTCTCACACACACACACACACACACACACACACACACACACTCACCCTCTCTCACTCACTCCACACACACACACACACACACTAACGGTGCGTTCACACTACAGCGTCAAATCCACGCTCAGTGCCGCTGGCAACGCTACAACGCCACTGCTTTGGGGAGTGTCAAATTTAGAACAGAGCACGCCTATGGAAAAACAATGTTTACACCCTGTTTGCGTTTCATTTGTCTTTTTAACGGTGGTTCGCAAACTAAACTGTGGCATAGTAATAAACATGCAAAGTACATTTACTTTTCAATACTATATGTGATTTCAGCTCAGTAATCCACCAGTTTTGGAAACACGCGTCATAGTCTTTCCTTGCCAACTTCTCACACCGATTGGTTGTCGCCGGCGTTTTGCGCTCGAAATTTGCATAAAGTTGAGGAATGCCCAACCTTTTGACGCTCTCAGCCGCTCTCAACGCTTTCTCCGCAACGCTTCCAATCCCAAAATGCACCACGCGACCGTTTACGCTCAACTTCCACATGAATGAATTGAAAACGCTCGCTTCGCCCCGCTCGTTACGTGCCAGTGTGAACGCACCGTAACTCACCCTCTCTCACACACACACACACACACACACACACACACACACACTCACACACACACACACACACACACACACACACACACACACACACACACACACACACACACTAACTCACACACTAACTCACCCTCACTCACTCACACACACACACTAACTCACCCTCTCTCACTCACACACACTCACTCACACATGTTTGTTTTTGTGAATTGTGGGGACATTCCATAGACGTAATGGTTTTTATACTGTACAAACGATATTTGCTATCACCCTACACCTTCCCTACACCTAAACCTAGCCCTCACAGGAGACTGTGCATATCTTTACATTCTCAAAAAAACATTTTCTGTATGATTTATAAGCCTTTTGAAAAGTGGGGACATGGGCAATGTCCTCATAAGTCACCCTCTCCTTGTAATACCTATGTCATACCCATGTTATTACACACATTTGTGTCCTGATATGTCACAAAAACATGCCCACCCTCTCTCACTCACACACACACACTCACACACACACACACACACACACACACACACACACACACACACACTGGTTTACATGTTTTATGGGGACATTCCATAGGCGTAATGGTTTTCATACTGTACAAACCGTATTTTCTATCGCCCTAACCCTACCCTACACCTAAACCTAGCCCTCACAGGAGATTGTGCAAACTTTTACTTCCTCAAAAAAAAGTCATTGTGCATGATTTATAAGCCTGTTTCCTCATGGGGACCTGAGAAATGTCCCCACAAGGTCAAAATCTACTGGTATTCCTATCCTTATGGGGACATTTGGTCCCCACAACGTGATGAATACCAGACCCCACACACACACACACACACACACACACACACACACACTCACTCACCCTCTCTCTCTCACACACACACACACACACACACACACACACACACACACACACACACACACACACTCACTCACCCTCTCTCTCTCACACACACACACACACACACACACATATGTTGGGTTTACATGTTTTATGAGGACATTCCATAGGCGTAATGGTTTTTATACTGTACAAACCGTACTTTCTATCACCCTACACCTACCTTACACCTAAACCTAGCCCTCACAGGAGATTGTGCACACTTTTACTTACTCAAAAAAACTCATTGTGCATGATTTATAAGCCTGTTTCCTCATGGGGACCTGAGAAATGTCCCCACAAGGTCAAAATCTACTGGTATTCCTATCCTTGTGGGGACATTTGGTCCCCACAACATGATGAATACCAGGTACACACTCACTCACCCTCTCTCTCACACACACACACACACACACACACACACACACACACACACACACACACACACACACACACACTCACTCACTCACTCACCCTCTCTCACACACTCACTCACACACACACACACACACACACACACACACACACACACACACACACACTCACTCACTCACTCACTCTCACTCTCACACACACACACACACACACACACACACACACACACACACACACACTAACTCACCCTCTCTCACACACACTCACTCACCCTCTCTCACACTCACACACACACACACACACACACACACACACACACACACACACACACATACATGTCTACCTTACAAAGAGGGGACTATCGCTTTTCACTGACCAAGAGGGGACCATTGTTTCTGGTGAGTTTAAAGAAACAAAACTTACATAGAAAATTTTCTTTTAAGGCATATTTTCATAATATAACTGCAAATGTGCATTTTTTATTTTTTTAAAAACATGCCAAGTGGGGACCTGAAACACTGACCATACTGCTCATACCATGGACAAGAACATGGTCAATTACAGTAGCTCTGATTTCATCAGATATTACTGTTCTTTGTCTTCGCTGACCTCCTCGACCTCCTCTCACACAAACTCTTCCCATCTATGTTGTTGCCTGGCCAGACAAAATTTGGCCTGTGATGTGGATGAAGTCCTGTGGCCTGACCCAGTACGGAGACATGATGCTGTGGCTGAGTAATGCACTTTTTGTATATTTTTGTACTTTATTTTTACATGGGCTTACTGTTCATAAGTGGCAAACGCATAGGATTTCTGTTTGTTTTTACAAGTGCTACATGTAAATGCACAAGATTTCTGTTTTGTCTTTTTGTACAAGTGCTAAATGCACAGGTTTTCTTTGTTTTGCAACATGCATTTAGCCTACAGTGAACAATAAACATTTATTTCTCCAGCTTCATGTCCTGAGCATTGTGTTTTCTATTTTTCTACGTAGTGTTTAGTGACTGTTCAGTAGTGTTTTTAATTTTGATTGACTCGGGGCACGATTTGACAACATAGTTGAGTTTTGAGCACAGATTGAACTGTTTTGAGGTGAAAGTTTGGTTTTGCAAGAAGAGTCTGAGATTTTGTGAATATAGCTTGAAAATTGGGTTTTGTGTTCACAGTTTAGAGAAAAGGAGAGCAGCTTTCAAGAAATGTGTCTTAGCAATTGAGAAAAACTGTAAATAAGCTTTCTGGGATGTCAAATGTGTTTTCGTTGGTTTGGAGGATTTTGAGTGGCATATAAATTCAACAGTGCAAATGACAAACACTATAGAAAATCCAATATGAAGGTGTTTTTCTAGTACAATAAGTCAATTTAAGAGCAGCAAGCAAAACTATTTGCTTATAGAGCAACTATAAAGCTATTCAGTCAAGAGCAAGATTTTGACACATCTGATTCTTTGCCAACAGTTTACGTTACCTTAAGACAAAACTGACTGTTTTTATGTGAATATACTTCCCAGTACAGACAAGGTTGCACACAGAGTTTAATGGTGCGATCACACCGAACTCCAAGCGAATATGCGCACCGCGCCACTCGCTCTAGTTTATCCCCGCGGGATGTTTTTCCCGCCACTCGCGCGAATAACAACACGGCGCAATCGACCATGATAAATACGATCGCTGCTTTTTCCTGTTGTGTAAGTTCTAAATACACCGGAAAGCCAAACGCCGACGTGTCTGGGTTCACAGCACAGTAATGTATCACAGACATATCTCACGATTCCTTCTATAAACTAAGTATATGAGAGCAGTGCCGGATTAACGCAAAGGCAAACTAGGCACGTGATTAGGGCCCGATTGGCGGGATGGGGCCCAGACAGAGGGACAAAAAAAAATTATTATTTTTTTTTTTTTATGTACAAATGTCCTATCTACAATCTATTTCAATATTTATTAATTAACTAAAAATAGTGACGATGTTTATCTTAACCATAGACTGTTACATTACGTCATATTAACGCCAGCCCATGACTGTATAGAGCGGCGCCAGCCAGTCAGAGCAATTTGTGATAAGCTTTTCACCCAGAGTTATGCCGCGTTCCAGGCAACCCGTAACCCGTGTTTTTCCAACCTTCTACCCGTGAAAGTGCACTGGAACGGCAGTCAAACCCGTGAATTCCCACTTGTGAACTCGTACTAGATCGATGGACTCCCAGTTACGAGTTCTGACGTAACATAGCCCGCGAAACAACAATATCAGCCCTAATGCGAGCGGCGTTTATGCAACTGGTACACGGTGGAAAAATAGAGCATAGGACAATATAACGTTGCAATCAAATTAATAATAATAATATAAAAATAATAATAATTCATAAATGTGCCCAGGCAGTTTGAGTCGTGATTTTAAGTCGTGATTTACGAGCTCAAAAACCTGCCTGGAACGCGCAGCATTAGATGCATGCTGCACTATTAATGTTATTATTAAATAAGGCCTATTATTACATTGCATTTAGTTTGAGAGCAAAGGAATGACAACATAACTTGTACATTATTTGTTTTGTATTGCTTTTTACCTTCTCTCCAAAACTCGTTTTTTTTTTAATTCAGGCAATTTTATATTTTGAAAAATATTAAATAAAGCAAAGCCGTTTGAACAGCGCTCTTCACTTATTTTATTTTGGTACCATGATCCGCACTTATGAAACAGTGTTCTTTTTAGCGTTTATTTTACAATAATAACCAATAGGATAGAACACAGGTGTGGTGTTTTAGCAGCTAATCTATTGGTGATTAATATAAATAAAATAAAGCTAAAACTCTGTTTTGTCAGTGTTCCATGGTCTCATAGCCTACTATGAGAAATAAAGTTTAATAAATGCAATACAATGCATCACAAATCCGTGAGTACAGTTTACAAACCCGTGGGAACGGATTGCTAAAGCGTACACACAGATTATGAATTTGTCGGTAAGGATTCAAAATCCGAAGGTACGGTTTACAAAATCTGAGCTCACGGATTGGAAGTTCGTGGGCACGGTTTGATAATCCGTGTGTCACAGTTCTGTCTGTCTTGTCATTGGTTTCTCCCATTTGTCTTCCCCCTGTCATTTTGTTATCATTTGGTTTAGTCCTCGTTTGTATATCACCGTCACCTGTGTTAGATTTGATCGTCATCTGTATCACCTGTGTCTTATGATTAGTCTGTCTTTAAAAATCTGTCTGTGAGTTTAGTTCCCTGTCGGTCTTTAATGTTGACGTTTATGTTAGATGTTACGTGTGTGGATTCTCCTGCCTGTTCTTGATTGTTCCTGCTTGTCTATTTGAAGAGTATATTAAAATAGTGTTGATTGTTTATCTCGTCTCGTCTTGTTCCGTCCAGCACGTGCACCATTATAACAGAAAGACCGACCTCAACAGTTTAACCCGGCACCTTCCCCTGCGTTTATTTTTCCGTCTTTGTTTTTCTCAGTGTTTTGTTTTTTGACTTATGGACCCTGCCGTTATCATCATCCTCCTGAAGCAGGGGAAACGCTCTCTCGAGGACCACATCAGAGACTTCATAGTCCTCGCTCCAGCTACGCACTACCCGGACAGCTGCTTGTGCACGTTCTTCCGCAACGGACTAAGTGATAACATCAAGACGCAGCTGTCCGGGGAGGGTCCTCGAGAGAGCCTTGCCGGATACATCGAGTGGGTGCTGGCGTCCTGTGGATCTTCCTGGACTGTCGGTTTCGTCGAGGAGGACGTCAGCCCCACTCATGACCCAGAGAGCAGCCTACCATCACCCCGACACGCAGAGCAGGAACCCGAGCGCACCGCGGATGAGGGACTAGAGCCGCGAGCGACAGAGCCAGAGCCCTCTCCGGCTGACCAGGTGCGTGAGCCGGATTCTACATCTGCGACGGTGGATTGCGACGTGGAGCAGATGAGGGAAATGGAGAGCCCTGCCCACTGCAACTCCGCTGGGGGTGAGATAGACAACTCTGGGGACCTTATTGACTTCTTTTCCGAAGTTATGGATTATCAATCATTTGACTTAATAGACTTTTTCTCTGAGCCACTGACCTGCCTAAGCTTCCCTCCCACCTGCCCTCTTCTGTCTGAATCTGCCTGGTCCCCGCTGGTTCCGCCCAGCCGTCCTGAGTCCCCGCTGGTTTCGCCCAGCCGTCCTGAGTCCCCGCTGGTTCCGCCCAGCCGCCCAAAGTCTCCCAGGTCATCGGTCAGTCCCCTTGCTCACCCTCAGCCCACCATCCATGCAGTGGGCTCGCCGCAGGGATGCCAATCAACATCGGTGGCATGGCTGGAGGATCCCTCAGCTCCGCCTCCAGCCTCACAGCCCAGATCTCCACCTCGGCCCTCCGACCCTGCGGCTCCACCACGGCTCTCAACGCCCTCAGCTCCACCGTCGCCCGTCGGCCCACCAGCTCCACCGGGCTCCATCGTCCCTCCGGCTCCGCCTTGGTCAGTCATCGACCATCCGCCGCCTCGGGACTCCACTCCTCTGGCTTCGCCTCGTCCCTCTGTCCCTCCGGCTCTGTCAGGCTCCTCCTTCCCGTCAGCGTCGCCTTCGTCCTCTGTCGCTCCGGCTCCGCCGCGGACCTCCGCCTCCGCCTCGGTCGCCAGAGTCTCCTGTTCCACCTTGGCCCTCCGGTTCCGTGGTGTCGCCCTGGTCCGTCGGCTCTCCACCTCCGCCTCTGGTTCCTCTGCCAGCTGCTCTGCCTCTGTCGGTCGGACCCCTGGAGTCGGCGGTCCTCCCTCCACCATGGCTCCTCCCTCCGTCGGCTCCTCCGTGGACTGTCATCCTGGCTGCGATCTGGGTCCTGCTCTCCTGCTTCAGGTCCCTCCTGTTTCCTCCCTGGCTCCTTCCACCGTCGTCGCCCCCTTGGACTGTCTTTTTTGTTACCTGGACTTCTGTTCTGGTCCTCCTCCGGGGGTTGCGTCCTCCGCCGGAGCCCCCTCCTTCATTGACTCTGGTTTCCTGGTTTTCCGCCCCTCTCGTTTTTTCGTTTTTTCCACGGCGCGAGGACGCGCCTTTCCAGAGGGGGGCGTAATGTCACAGTTCTGTCTGTCTTGTCATTGGTTTCTCCCATTTGTCTTCCCCCTGTCATTTTGTTATCATTTGGTTTAGTCCTCGTTTGTATATCACCGTCACCTGTGTTAGATTTGATCGTCATCTGTATCACCTGTGTCTTATGATTAGTCTGTCTTTAAAAATGAATGAATGAATGAAGCATTTGTATAGCGCTTTCAATGTGTATTTCCGTACACCCAAAGCGCTTTACAATCATATGGGGGATCTCTCCTCAACCACCACCACCTCAAAATCTGTCTGTGAGTTTAGTTCCCTGTCGGTCTTTAATGTTGACGTTTATGTTAGATGTTACGTGTGTGGATTCTCCTGCCTGTTCTTGATTGTTCCTGCTTGTCTATTTGAAGAGTATATTAAAATAGTGTTGATTGTTTATCTCGTCTCGTCTTGTTCCGTCCAGCACGTGCACCATTATAACACCGTGGGCACGATTTATATTTATTTATTTAACCAAGGGAACAGTTTAAGAATTCGTGAGTACAGTTTATAAACTGAGGGAACGAATTGCAAAACAGTCCCCACGGATTAATTATTTTTCTTCTACAGGTGACGTAAGGGGCTATGTTAAGTTTAATAAACACGACGTTTACTTAGTTAGCAGACTTTATTCCGTCCATCACCTCATCCCTCACATCAGACAGTTCCTACAATAACTCCTCCCCTTTTACACAGCGCGCTCACCTTAGAACCAGTGTATGCGCTAACCTTATTTTTAACCCGGATAACCTTCTTCCAGGTGAACAAAGTAGAGCGTAAATAACATGTTAACAATCTCCCTATACTTTAAACAAAAAATATATAAATACAAAAAACATATAAAACAAAGATTAGTTACCGTAATAAAAAAAACAAAGTATATCCGAATGAAAGTATAGAGAGTTTTCAAATGAACATCTTTCCTCCTCCTTTTTTTTAAATAAGTGTTCTCAGTCCTTAACTTAGTGCTTTCAATAGCACCATAGTCCTTCACTGAGCACCTTCAATAACATGAGGGCCGACGCTCCTTTTTTTGTAAGACAGTCAGCAAGTTGAGTTTTTGTGTCCGACCAGAGTACCTTCTTGATCCTTTTACTCTGTATGAGCTCCTTTATGCTGCTTATTTCCAGTCGAAGATGTTTTTCAGAGACCTTGTTGACTTAAGGGCATCAAACAGAGAGTGGTTGTCTGTCACACAGATCAACAGAGGTGTATTCAGCTCAGCATTTCCGGTAGTAAGTTCAGAACAGAGAGTAGTCAGAAAAATGGCATTATCTATTCCATCTGACAGGGCCAGAGTTTCCCCCGCGAGAGTACTCCTCACCACACGTCTAATTTTCTTAGATTGCCAACAGAGAGGAGAAAACTTCCCTCCTTCTCCCATGAGACCAATCAGTGTCCCCCCTTGTGTGCCACCATCAGGGAGATTTCCAAGGGAAGCATCACTGAAAACAACAATGTTCAGAACATCACAGTTTCCCAAATGTTGAAACTTGAGAGTCAGATTTAAGCTTTCTAATGACCTTGTTTGACTCGTGAATAGACTGGACTGTAGCATTCTTTATATTTGATGCTAAACTGCTTACATCAAACATAATGTCTGGTCTGGTTTGTTTTGCAACCCACAGTATTTGTCCTATTTTTGACCTAAGCTGCTCTTTTACAGTCTCATTAAGAGAGGCATCCCTCTGCACTGCACGTGCTGCTTGCAGCTGAATGGGCTGTAGGTTTTCAATGTAATCATGCTGATGTACATGAACTACACCATTAGTAGTAACAAAGTCCATTCCTACATAGCAGAAATTTTCATGTTCCTCACGTCCAACATGTAATGCAGACTTTAGTATAGGTATCACATTTGTTGAGAAGTTTTGCGAGCCTGCCCAAAGAAAATCATCAACATGACATGCGAGTACTCCAGTAACCTTACACTGTTCATCCAACCAGTAGAATACTGCTGGATCTACTTTAGACATTTTACCACCTGTACTCAGCATGATTTCTTTCACTTTGTTGTACCAATACAATGATGCGTCTGCAAGGCCATAAACACACTTGTTTAGTTTCCATAAAACATTTTCCTTTCCTGCTTCAGGAGGAGGGCGGACATAGATTTCTCTGGACAGCTGCATACCCTGCAAGAAAGCAGATTTGATGTCCATAGAATGGACTTGCCACTTATTTTGGCAGATTACAGCTAATAATAGCCTAAGAGAGTCAGAAGCACAGGTTGGTGAATCTTTCTGCAACTCATGAATATTAAGCTCCTCAAAACCTCTGGCTACGAGTCTCGCTTTGGGCACAATACCATTCTGAGTTTCTTTGAGACTACAGACCCATCTGGTAGAGACACACTTTTGACCTGCATCATCAACTTCCTCAAAAACATTGTTTTTGTACCAGTTCACTATTTCCTCCTGTTTAGCAGCATCAAATGAAATGTCTTTTGTTATAAGCACATCAGTCTCTGTATCAGTTGATTCAATGTGAAGATTGTCAACACATGACATATCCACTGACTCCTTTTGCCCATCACTGCCATCATGTTCAATATGTTGCAGATTAAACCAGTTTTTATATTTTCCAGAGGCTTTGCCTGCTCTGCCTAAAACTTTGGCTCTCTGTAGATCACCATCGTTCTGTTTCGTGAATGTTACAGTCTGTCCTGTTTTTAACTTTACACCAGCAAGAGAGACAGGATCACCACACACATCATGATCTGTTTCAGTTTGTGTCATTCTAGGATAAACCAATTCTCCTATATTCAATTCCCTGTCGCTGATGTTTTCTTGGTCACTGTCTGTGTTTTCTTGACTATCGGAGTCATCTGCTACATTGTTTAAGCTACCTTTTTCACTTACTTTCTGGCTGTTGTCTTGTTCATCTTGCTTATCTTGAGATTCCTGTGTGTTTGTCTTACAGAGCCTGGATTGATGTACTCTAACAAGAGTCCCCTCATGTCTTACAAATACAACAGCTCCATCTTGACCAATAACTACCCCTGGTCCCTTCCACTCAGGACAGTCTGCCCTTTTGTAATATACCTTGTCACCTGTCACATACATGTCATCTGTGGGCCTAAGCTGCTTACGCAGTGCCCTTCTTATACGCTCAGAAGACTCTGCTTCTGTGAATGCTTTTCTAGAAGCATGTAGAGCAGAAATGTGTTCTCCTACTTTAGCGCTCACAGTGGTTCCTTCTAGAGCAGGTAATTTATCAACTAATACAGAAGGAAGGTTAGGATTCTGTCCAAACACTAATTGGTATGGACTGTAGCCATGAACATTCAACATACTGTTCTTAGCCATGAGGGCCCAGTCAAGAGCAGTGTGCCAGTCACATCCGTTTTCACGTTTGACCTTCAGGATGATCTCTGTGAGTGTTTGGTTATGTCTCTCGAGTAGTCTGTTGCTCCAGGGACTGTATCCAGCTGTTGTTCTTGTCTCGATGTTAAAGTTTTCAGCCATATCTCTGATCTCTTGGTTGTTGAATTCCCCTCCATTATCACTGTACAGCTTTTGGGGGGCGCCATGAACACTAATCCAAGTGTGAATGAAGGAGTTGACAATTTCAGATGACTTCTTTGTTTTAACAATGTTTCCAGCGCTGAAACGTGTGAAGTGGTCGATGATGTGAAGGTACCATACATTTGGTTCTAACTCGTGCAGATCCACCGCCACTGTCTCGTTATATTCAGAAGCCATGGGCAACCCCACAGCAGGCTTAGGTTTTGTCCTTTTGTACTTCTGGCATATTTCACAGTCATCTACTATTTGTTGTAGAATAGTGAAGCATTCTTTGTCCTTATTTCCTGAACTGTGCATGAGCCTCTGTAGCCTATCTGCCGACGTGTGACCAAACTGTTTATGGAGCTTCAGAAGGACTTTGCGTTTCTCATCCGGAGACATATTTTCTGTTACTGTTAGAACTTCCTCTTCAGTTTGATCTTTTTCAGTGTCTTTGTCTCTGATGTCGACACAGTAATGTCCAGAACTAGTAAATTCGAGAGGAATCGATTGCTTGAACATCACTGCACTGTCCTTTTCCATGTCCAAAATGGTCCCTGCTTTCTTCAGTGATGTTTTACTCAGCAGGAGTGGAATGTCAACCTTGACAACTTCTGTATCGATTAGGCATTTTGTCATTCCTATTTTAGCCGGTAATTTCACATTTTTTGTGGAATACACCAAGTTCCCATCTCCAAACCGAAATGGTCTGCAACTGTGAGTTTCTGTTTGCATCAGCTGGTTTACCTGATCTTGAGTGAGGTCATCAATAAAGTTTTCCAGCCATTTCTCCCCACACACAGTACGGGTACAAGCAGTGTCAATAATCGCTGATCCCAGTGATTCAGTCATGAATATCTCTGCATCTGACATTGAGGCCTTGGTAAACAATGTGATGTTACATTCCTCAATATTTGCATCTTCAATTATTTTAACATGTTCAGTTTTCTTGTGTGGACAGTCTTTAGCCCAATGAAATGTGCACTGGCAAATAGCACATTTGGATCTCTTACCGTACTTATCTAGTGGATTAGTCCCTGGTAATGGTTGCTTTGGTTGTCCACTTTGCCACATTACGTTCCGTTTTCCTCTTCCTTGTGGTCTTTGTTCGGTGAAAAATGCCACGTCCTGGTTTACTTGTATCCCGTTTGACGAGCCTGCTGCTTTTCCTCCAAAAATGCGTTTTAGAGCCGACTTCATGAATGAAAACTTCAACTCAGTGCAGGCCGTCAGTGCTAGCTGTCTGTTTTTTTTCGTCGAGGCAAGCCGTGTCCAATAACTTAAAAGCCAGCACAGCGTCAGGAAGCGTCATATTATACTTTTTCATCCGATTGTATCGCTGTTCAAAATCAATTATATAGTCCGTCATGGAAACCGAATTATTCTTAGTTATTCCATCAAAATAAGAATAGGCTTCATAGGCGCGATCCTTTTCCTCTTTTAAGAACACATCGTCCAGCTTAGCCATCAGCGTTGCCATACCAGTATCACTGTCTAAATCCTCCGCAGGTATTTCCATCGCTGTTTCACGAGCTCTCCCTTCAAGCCCCAAGGCAACAGCGAGGGCTTGTTTCTTTTTGTCGAGTTCGGTGACCCGCGTCCAGATATTAACTTCATTTTTCCAACACTCGTATGGCTTGGTTTCGTCAAACTTCGGCGGAACTTTATAACTGTATAACTTTAAACCATCCTCTGCTACCATGTTAAGTTTAATAAACACGACGTTTACTTAGTTAGCAGACTTTATTCCGTCCATCACCTCATCCCTCACATCAGACAGTTCCTACAATAACTCCTCCCCTTTTACACAGCGCGCTCACCTTAGAACCAGTGTATGCGCTAACCTTATTTTTAACCCGGATAACCTTCTTCCAGGTGAACAAAGTAGAGCGTAAATAACATGTTAACAGCTCCGTGTGAGCCCAATATCGTTTTGCTTAATAAACTTATTTCCTCTGTTTACATAGTTTACTGACACCTATTGGTTATAAGTGTAAATAAGAGATTGATCGTGCAGTAAAGAGAGCATTGTTGATTATAATAGAGCTTTGTGATATCGCAAACTAAGATGAGTGACAGCTTTTAATATTTTTATGAAAGTTTGTAAATGAGATATTAAATTAATACAGCCGTTAAATAAACTAGTTATTAGTGACTTACGTTGTCTGACAATAACACTATGTCTAATTTTGCTTTGTTTCCTCGTCAAAATTTATTCTGGAACAAGTCACACCGCTGTGCGTAAATGAATATGCGCAGAGAAAAAGAAAAGCACAGTTGCACATCTCCAATCAAACACAGCTGTGTTTCATTTATAAGTGAACGTGTTTTTAAACGAATCTCGTGAAATGATTCAATTTCCCATTCATAAAGAGAGTCACTTGAATGAACCATGTGTTCTAACGAATGAATTATACGATTCAGTAATTAATTTCAGTTTGTTGCCGCCACCTGCTGGCAGATCCTGTCAGTTATTGAAATCTTAAATACTTGTGTATTAAAAATATTATATTTAAAACACTAATCTCAACATTAATTTATGACTCATGGCACCTCAGAGACAATATTTGTGATCTTCTGATCAAGACCAGGAACAGTCCATCACAATAAAACTTTTAACATAAATTCAGCTTTTTCTGTTTACTAATATTGTTTAATTTTCTTCTTTGCAACAACATTCCTTTAATAGGAGCTCTTCATTTATGTATAGTTAACTGGTGATCTTGGACCACTGACCTGGTCAGACTGTTGTGTATAAATTTAGTTACAACACAAATATAATTTCTTAAATTGTAAAATGTATTTTTTTTAAAGTTATGCTGAATAAAAAGTGTATGTATAACTATTTTTGGCTTTTGACACATTATTTAAAATCTGTGGCTAAGAAATAACAAATCTTTTTTTATGTTTTTTTGGTGGGGCCAGTAAAAGTTTTGGCAGGGCAAGTAAAAATCTGAACCACTGGCCCGATCGGGCCAGTAAAAAAAACCGAACCCTGCATGTATAATCATCATCCTTAATTATATCAAACAAGGCAGTAGTTGGTTTCGGGCTTCGGCCTAGGCTGTTTTTAGCTGTTTTTTACAGCATGGAGAGCCGGAAAATATGACCTGGTTCAGGCTGAGGACAAGTACCAAATCGTGGTGGGATCATATCAAGAGACTTAGATTTCATTTTAACCACAATTGTTTAGATTTTAATAAACCAAATTTACAGGCATTATAAAATCATCCACAATCTGGGTATTTAATATACATTTTAATTACAGACTACAAATGAGTTCTAAGTTGGTAAACTGTTTGATTTGTCGACCAAGTCAATAATTAGAAAACTGCCTTCTCCTAAGCATCATATTTCCTTTCGTTTAACCTGGTAATCCCAAAAGCCTCCCAATGGAGATTGGCCTGACATTCCCAACAATATTGAAGTCATT
>NW_027394752.1:0-13923 GCF_049309525.1 Garra rufa | reverse complement strand
CATGCAACTTCGATACCAGCCGGTGAGTGAGTGGCAGAGGTAGGTATATAAAGGGTGTGGTGATTGCTGGTGCAGGTGACGGTGATTAGTATTCTGGTGATGGTTCACGGGTGTGCTGTGGTGGTGATTGGCTGGTTGGTGGAGGATCGTGGTGATTGGGGCTGAGGGAACGTGCAGAGGGTGTGACATATATATATATATATATATATATATATATATATATATATATATATATATATATATATATATATAAAAAAAGCTTTTCTTTTTTATCAATATGTTACGTTTAATGGTAAGTTTAAAGCAGGTTAGATAAAAAAAAAAAACAACAACATTACCTAAAATAAGTAAAATAAGAAATAAAAAATAAGATTCTGTTCCTAACTACTGTTTTCATGATGTAATCTGTAACCAGTAACAGACTAATTTATAAGAAGTCTGCCCAGCTCTAAATGTGGAATAACATTTTTAATAATGGACTTAAATGAATTATGTTTTATTAAAATTATTTTGTAATTAATATTTGGAATTTTATCCAGTTAATTGAAGAAATAATCAGTTAATTGCAACCCTTAAAGTATGTTTTATTTATTAGTTAGTAATGAAGCTCCCGGTCAACGGTCTGTTTTATTTACTCACCAAAGCCAAACGGTCTCAGTCAGTTGTCTGTGAGTGTGTTTTATTGTGGACAAATCAGTGTGTAATCCGTGTGTTTGAGTCTGTGTGCGATACGGGCCGCTCTCATCCGTCTTTCTCAGCGTCTCCTGCTGCTCTGATCAATACATCGAGAGGAAGCTCTAATTTAATGGAGTCAGGTGTGTTTCTAATGCTCATCTGAGATCTGCTTCTTACTCGCTCCAGCAAACCGGTGGGTTTCTGTCAAACACCGTTAAAGAAACAACAGGCTTTTCTTGCTCTTTTATAGTAAGAGTTGGATGTGATTTATGACATGGCCTTTGCATATGAAGTGACTCATTTCACATGCAAAGACATCTTAGTCTTAGAGTAATTTAGAGGCTTTGTCTAACAGTAGACTGCAAAAAATGCTTTTCTAGCTTAGATTTGTCTTGTTTCCAGCCAAAATATCTGAAAATTCTTAAATCAAGAAGGATTTTCTAGACAAGTAAAAATTATTTTCTTGTTTTCAGAAAAAACAAGTCCAAATTAAGTGAGTTTTATCTTAGAACAAGCAAAATAATTACCCCAATGGGGTAAGCAATTTTTTTTTTTATTTCAAACAGAAAACAAGATTATTTTTCTTACCCCATTGGCAGATTATTTAGCTTGTTTTAAACAAAAATGCACTTAATTTTGACTTTCTTTTCTGAAAACAAGACAATAATTTTACGTGTCTAGAAAATCCTTCTTGATTTAAGAATTTTGAGATATTTTGGCTGGAAGCTAGAAAATCATTTTTTGCAGTGTATAGTCAGTCTAGCAGCTTGTAGAAGTGTAAATTCATCATTGGCTGGTAATATTGCTGTTGTGAGATGCTCATCTGGCGGCACACAGCAGGACTAATCACGCTAATCAATTAGATGAACGTATTATTTGCTTCCCACAGAAGCATTTCCTGTGCAGATATTTCTAGGAAACAACACATTCACTTCACATTCACGCTCTCGTCCGCCCACAGATTTGTGGTTTAATTCTGTAGGACGCTGAACTGTCTTTCATCAGAATGCACAAATACATAGAGCTCAAACCAGGCTCCAGGTTTGACTATAGGGAATGCATGAAGTGATCTTGAATGCAATGTAAATCACGATTTGCATGATGGTCTGGCAAATGCACAAATGTGAACACAATGTGAATGACCATCAGTGACTAAAAGATGCTTTTTAGCTTTCGGAGTCTCAAATCTGCTCATCAGGATCTTTTGAGGAATGTTTATTTGTTCATCTCTCAGTCGTCATTGGATTGCATTGCGTTATATGTTTGGATTAATAAAAAATCTCATTTTACTAAGACATATTATTGGAGATATAGAGTGACCGCTGATATTTAGATCATTTTATGTCAGGATCTGCTATAGTGTTATTTAAGGAGAAGTTCACTTCCAGAACAATATTTACAGATAATGTACTCACCCCCTTGTCATCCAAGATGTTCATGTCTTTCTTTCTTCAGTCGTAAAGAAATAGTTTTTTTTAAGGTAAACAGTTGAGCATTTCTCTCCATATAGTGGACTTCTATGGAGTTTGAACTTCCAAAATACAGTTTAAATGCAGCTTCAAAGCACTCTAAATGATCCCAGCCAATGAGTAAGGGTCTCATCTAGCAAAACAATTGGTTATTTATTTATTTTCTTTAATTTATATACTTTTTAACCTCAAACACTTGTCTCGTCTTGCTCTGCCTGAACTGTTTTTACTAGTTCAAGACAGTTAAGGTATGTCAAAAAACTCCTGTCTTATTTTCTCCCTTAACTTCAAAATCATCCTAAATTGCTGTTTTACCTTTTTTTTTAGTAAAGGGTGTTTGATCTTCTTTGCATGTTCACTTTGCAAACACTTAGTCGGTACAGCGACGTAGGACAAAAGTTGAGTCTGTCTTGAACCGTCTTGAACCAGAAAGAAAACAGAGCTCAGACAAGATGAGCATTTGAGCGTAAAAAGTAAATCAAATTGTAAAATAACTGATCGTTTCGCTAGATAAGACCCTTCTTCCTCAGCTGGGATCTATAGGGCTTTATAATCCTTTGAAGCTGCATTTAAACTGCATTTTGGAAGTTCAAACTCGGGGCACCATAGAAGTCCACTATATGGAGAAATTTTCTTTTTTAACATTTCTTTACAAATGAAAAAAGAAAGACTTGAACATTGGATGACTAGGGGGTGACTACATTATCTGTAAATCTTTGTTCTGGAAGCGAACTTCTCCTTTAAGATCTCATTGATTTACATTACTAATTATATTACATTATTCCATTATATAAACATCTGCATTCTGCATCTGCAGCAAATTGCATATTTTTGCTCCGTTTGCGTCTCTGAATAAAACCGAGCTCTTAAATGTGAGATCCATGCTCTTTTCTGAGTTTTATGTAAAATGTCAGGCTTAATGCATTCGATTTTTTTTCTATATTGTTCTGGTAACAGCTGGTTACAGTATTATTGTGACATGATTGCTTCATAAATGTATACTCAGGGGGTTTGTGGTTAAATCCCATCATGCTGTCAGCATTAAGCACACACACGCATGATATGACGAAGTTGTACAGCGTCTAAGTGCGTCTCATCTAGGATAAGCCCAGCTCTCTAATCCTCCAGCACAACTCATCCACACATTTCCAGGAATCACTGCTGAATTCTCTTCAGTTCTGCTTCTTTCTGATCTCAGATCATCCCTGTCAGCTTCACGTCCATGCAGTGTTATCTAGAAAAGATGTCTGTCACCATAATGCTTCTCTGGTGTGATTCTGTTCCAGTTTGGTGTTCGGTTCACATTGCATTGTGTGTAATATTTTGCACTGATACAGTATTGTGATTATTGGGCTTTGGTGGTGTTTTAGGATCAGCTGATTCATTATCACACTTCTGTCACACATCTAATACTGCTTTACAAACGCTCTGCTGTCTGTCTCCTCATCTCCTCATCAAGTGCATGGATGTGAATATCAAGGGCATGACACAATGTGATTTATTTTGATTCACTACCATTTTCATTATTTCATATTAAACCCTGCAGCTGAATTCTTCACAAAGCATTTTTCTTGCTTAAGGCGAGACACTGCTGGTGAATAGGGTAAAAAAATAACTATTAGTTATGACCTTACTTACCGTACATTTTTTGTATTACAAGTTTTCTAAAATGTTAGGTTTAAATATGCAAATGAGCCATTATTTAATGAAATATGCACTCATTTGCATACATTTCTATCTATGTATGTTCATCTAAACACTGGATGAAGTCAGTTTCAAAATTCTTGTTTAATTTGCTTGACATATTAGAGTCAAAAGTTTTTACAGAGGGAATTTTGAGTATCTCATTTTGTCATGACATAATTCAGAAAAAAAATTAGAACAGATAGGAAACACTATTTTTTTTTTAGCATTTTTTTGGGTAATAAAATGTAAAAAAAAAAAAAACAAGCAAATGATATATGAACAAATCCCTCTGTAAAAACCTTCAGGATATAGACACAGGAATAAAAATGTAAAGATGTGTGTAGGTGCTACTGAAGTGAAAATTATTGCTCAGTGTAGGAGAAAAAAGTCATTTTGAGAAAACGGCCTTTAAAAATATGCATTGTAATTGAAATCTATTGACACAAATAGACAAAGTGCTATAAAAGAAACACTTAACAGTGTCTTTTGAACAGTTGTTTTCTTTCCACTAGTCTGAAAAAACACTTTACGAAAAACCAAAAAAGTCCTCAGTCTTAATAAAATACACATATCGCATGAATACAATGTATTTTATTTCACTTAGTTGCTAAGGTGACATTTATTATTTTTATTTTAGTTTAAATTCAGTAATAACTAAACTAAAACTGAAATTACAAAAACAACAAAAATACTAAAACTGTGAAAATAAAATGAAATTATATATTCATGCTAGAGATACTAATCAAATCTTAAAAGAAATAGTAGTAGTATTTTAGTTAATGCATGTAATTGTGTCATTGATTTTGCTTTTGCAGTAGTTTTGGGTAATGACAACATTGTAAAAGGCACTTATGTGTCATTTATTTGTAGATTTCCTGGTGATATCAAAAGGCCTTCATCTTGTATTTGACTTCATCTCTTCTCAGTCAGATCTTGTGTGTTTGCTCAGACCTCTAGGTTGATGGTTTCTAGGCAGTTTTCTCTGTAATATCAGAGTCCTTGCTCAGATGAACCATGTGTTTGCTCAGAAAATATTGATCATTGTCTGTTACAGCAGTGAGATCAGCAGCGGTGATATGGAGGATGAGGGATGGACATGTTTGTTTGTAGGAGTGAGACTGACACACAGAATGGCCAAAACAGTTATGAAAGCTAATCAGTTGTTTACATATGATACTGGGAATGATTTGTGGTGTGTTACTGAAAATAATGGCTAGAGCAATTATTGTGGTAATGTTTTCATTCAGGGTTAGTAACTCTTGAGAAAAGCATTGGTGTTTTATGCTGAAAAAAAAAAAACTTAAAAAAGCAGAGAAACCCATTGACAGGGTCCCAACACTTGCTGCGTTTCCATTACCCCTTAAATTGTGCAAACTGAACATGAGAATTGAAAAACGCCTAAAGTCAATTGCGGAAAAACTACCATGTATTGCAAAAAAGTAGTCTTGCATGAGGTGGTTTTTCAGACAATCTGAAAAAGGATTGTTTTGCAAAACAGCAATGGAAACGTTTTTTTTTTTTTTTTTTTTTTATGTAGCCCAAATCCCACAAAAATCCATTACCATGACTTATTGCGAGAGGAAAAATTACGTTTTAGTCGCATAACATTGGTTAATGGAAACGCCGTCATTTTGCAATACCTTTTAATCGACATTTTTTGCCAAAGTTTTGCGCAAATCTGCAATGGAAATGCACCTACTGTGTTCACTGCTTTAGCCTCGACACTGCAAAAAATGTTTTCTTATTTAGATTTTTTGGCTTGTTTCCACCCAAAATATCTAAAAATTCTTTAGTCAAGAAGGATTTTCTAGATGAGTAAAAATTATTTTTTATTTTTATTATTGACAAGTCAAAGTTAGGTGTTTTTTTGCTTGAAACAAGCTAAATAATCTGCCAATGAGTTAAGCAAAATAATCCTGTTTTCTGTTTGAAATTTTTTGCTTACCCCATTGGCAGATTATTGTGCTTGTTCTAAGCAAAAACTCACTTAATTTTGACTATTTTTTTCTGCAAACAAGAAAATAATTGCACAAATCCTTCTTGATTTTTGCAGTGTAGTGTCAAAGTAGTTGTAATTGCTGTGGAAATGCATTTATCCCATATCTGAACAGCATTATACAGTTTGTCCTGCTGGAAAAACAGCTAAGACCAGCCAACCAGCTTAGATTTAAACTGGTTTAAACTGGAGTGGAGTATTTACAAACTTCCTTTTGTAAATAGACGCCTACAGCAAATACTGCCACCTTTGCAATGTAACGGATGTGTGTTTTATCTTATTTAAACATAATCATGATTGTTGTCTCATTTCGCACATTTTATACCCGCAAACAACCTTGTACAAACCACACCTGGGACTAATAAAGCTCAATAAAAACACCAGAGTCTCAGATCATTTTACTGTGCTTTAGTACTGGAGAAATGAGCAATGACTGATGGGTAAATTTCCCTTATTCCCTGTGCTCTTCAAACTCAACGTGTGTGCTCTTTTCAGACTGAAATCTCTCAAAAAATGTCAGAATACTGTGTGAAGTCCACTTCGCAGAGCACTTACAGTCAAATGTAACTCACTGCAGAAAACACAGCAATCTGCTTCATCTCTGCCTATGGCAGTGTCAGCTTTAGTGAATATGTTACAGTATTGTTCAGACTGTATGAATTTAGCTTCATCCCTTATTGACACACGAGGCAGACGCAGCTTTAGTGACAGTCTGGGGATTGCCTCAGTTTGTCCTTCATGAGGTTAAATGATGTGGTCCTGAAGTATTGACTGATAGTGTTGAGTGATGCTGTTATCAAATGATGAATGGCTTGGTAAACATATTTTTACAGTGAGCTGAACACCGTAGCATGAGTTTCTTCTTGACACTATGACGCCCTAAACACACCCGAGTGAATCTCTCATTATCACTACTGCAAACACATCAGACCTTTGGACTTATTGAGAGACAGTTTGTTAAAACCCTCTACAGCTCTTGAGAAACTCTTGTTCTGCACTGCAAAAAATGCTTTTCTTACTTAGATTTTTGTCTTGTTTCCAGCCAAAATATCTAAAAATTCTTAAATCAAGAAGGATTTTTTAGACGAGTAACAATTATTGTCTTGTTTTCAGAAAATACAAGTCAAAATTAAATTAAATTTAGCTTGAAACAAGCAGAATAATCTGCCAATGGGGTAAGAAAAATAATCTTGTTTTCTGTTTAAAATAAGATATTTTTGCTCACCCCATTGGCAGATTATTCTGCTTGTTTTAAGCAAAAACACACTTAATTTTGACCTGTTTTTTTTTTTTTTTTTTTTTTTTTTTTTGAAGACATAACAATAATTGTTAATTGTCTAGAAAATCCTTCTTGATTTAAGAATTTTTAGATATTTGGGCTGGAAACAAGAAAAATCTAAGTAAGAAAAGCGTTTTTGCAGTATGTTGTTAACGGTTATACACTCTTAAAAATAAAGGTGCTTCAAAGGGTTCTTCAAGCGATGCCATAGAACAGGGCTATTCAATTGGCGGCCCGCGGGCCCAATGCGGCCCGCCAATCATCTTCGTCCGGCCCGAGGGAGCAGCAGGTGGCTTGAATGGTTTTTGCACTAATTAGTTTGTCCACTAGGCGGCGGGCCAGCCAAAAAAGAAAAGCTAGAGAGCCAAGAACAACGACAATCTTCCGGAGATCGCAACATCAATAGACGGCAGATTTGACCAATAATGACTGATTGCAGAACAGCAGAACCATACGTCACAGCAGTCACACGGCAGCAGCGCCACGGCAGCAGGCTCAGACGGTAGTGGGCGGAGTCTCCTGCTGCAGCCCAATCAGGTCCCACAAAATATCCGTCCTAAATAGTATTCGAAAATAGAATTGGTATGTCCTAAAAAGTATTCCAAAGATTTCCGGACGGTCTACTACAATTTACCTTTAGAATTCGAAGTACGGATTAATGCGCACTCTAACGGCTATTATATTGCCCACAACACATTGAGTGTTGAACGAGGATTTGATTAGAACTACAAATACGCATAAAAAGTGTAAAAACCTACAAACATGGCGTGTATGCGCGACCAACGGATGGGTAGAAAAATGGGGTTTAAGTTATAAATAATCAGTGTGTAACCTTATAAAAATATATACATTTATTTAATGTTATTCGCATTATATTTCATGTGCAGCAACATAATGAACTTTTATAATGGCAGAAACAAATGATGAGAGTCTGCTGGCCAAAGAGCCCTTCATGTTTCACTTTGAATTTAAGGATGATATGGACATTTCCTTAATGAGTGTGTGAACAAATCATGCCTCTGGATTAATTGCATGTTTAAAGAGTTTTGATTTATTTTAGGTTTAAACTAATTTAGTTAGGTGAGTAATGTGTGGTTATTATTGTTGTTAAATGTGAGCCTTCTGTGCTATATGTTTTGTTTGATTTTGTAATATTTTTTTTGGAAAATCCAATTTGTGATGGGTATAGTGTATAGTACATGGTATTATGTACAATGAAAAATTGGTTAATACTGAAATGATTAGGTAAAAAATATAGTTTAACTAAATAAAAACATTCTATTGCTCAAGTTTTGTTTTGTTTTTTGTTTGAGCTTTGTACTCAGTTTATACTGTTTAAAAATATATGGAAAAATATAGACGTTTTTCCTGAACGCGGAGTCCGACTCTTAACTGAAAGAATGCTTTGCATTTCCGGTCTGCATTGTTTCTAGTCAAATTAGGGTATATTCCGAGCTAATAAACTAATGTTAAACCTATTAAAATGTTTTTAAAAAAGCACATGGCTCCATAGCGCCATCACTTGGCAATGTCGCAATGACCGTAATTTGTCAGTGCCTCACTTTAATGAGTGTGTAGATGACACGAAGCAGCGGAAGTTAGCTACATTAAAAACAGATGGATGCTATTTGAATGGGTTCCTATGGAGACCGGAACAGAAAAGCATTCAATCTGACGTTAGAATTCGTAATGGCGGCGCTCATCGTTTAATCAGGAAAAAGGTCTATAAGTTGATCATTATTTTCACCCACTTTCGATCTCAGATGGAGACTCCGCCCACTACCGTCTGAGCCTGCTGCCGTGGCGCTGCTGCCGTGTGACTGCTGTGACTTATGGTTCTGCTGTTCTGCAATCGGCCCTATCTCGATTTGACAAGCGCTTGTAGGGCTCCAGACTAGGGCTGGGCGATTAATCGAGAAGTAATCGTAATCGACATTCAGAACCTATAATCGATCAAATTTTTCCAGGTCAATTATTTCAATTACTTTCCCTTTAAAAACATTACTGTGTGTGGAGTCAGGTGACCCCGCTCCGTTACGTTGCGTTATTCCTCCGACATGTCGATGGAGAGCTTAAGCAGTATTTATACAGTAAAAAGTATTTACAGGATATACAAGAGTAATTTTATTTAGAAGAGATACTGCTTATTTTCTACTTTTAATATTTATTATTATTTTATAAATAATTTATTTTGTTTTCAAAAGTGCAAGTTATTTATTTTCACTAATTTAAGAAAAATGTGACTTTTCGTTTTACGCAATGTGTGCTTTAATTTCAGTTGTTCAACACTGATGTTCAATAAATAATCATAGATAGTAGATAGTGTGTGCACCCTTCATTCAAAAATCTCTCACTTGTAATATGTGCGCATATTTACTGTACAAAACTTGTCAGTGAACTATGAGGGCAAAAAAATAAATATTATTTAAATATAATTAAATATAAATTTATTAATGAATAAAATAATCGTTCATTAATCGTAATCGGGTTAACATGTTCAATTAATCGAGATTTTGATTTTAGGCCAAATCGCCCAGCCCTACTCCAGACTGCGACCAAATGGCCGCATTTTTTCTGCCGGTGCGACTAAATTTTGTGAGCGGTCGCAATGGCGCGACCACCGCGTTATTCAACTCATACGCGCTGCTATTTCTGTTTCATATGAGAAACATTAAACGGCAAACAAAGCGAAAGAGAAACCAAAGCGCGCCACGTTTGAGCTGCGCAGCGCGGACCGTTTATCAGCTCCGACCGCAACGCAAACACACTTTTCCAAGCTCAGAACAGCCTCGGGAACCAAAGTTGATTTCGCGATACTGTTACTGCACAGTGCTGCGAGATCCAGTGAAAAGTGTTTGATTTCGCCCAGAATGAATTAAGGTTGCTGAAAGATCAGTGAGAATCATTCAAATTCTGCTCAGAATTCTGTTATTAACAGCGCTGATGTAGGTCAAACAACCAGAAGTCACACCAACTTAAGCAAAGTCGAATGTTATTACAGTATTAATTTCAGGGTTTGTACAACCTTTTGAGAGAGAAATTCAAGCACTTTTCAATGACTTTCAAGCATTTTTGCAAAACCATTTTAAGCACTTTAAAGCTCTTATGATCCAATTTGAATGTTATTTTGATGGACAAAATATACTTTGTGGTAAACAAACACTAATGTAAAATTAAAAACATAAAATGACGATTATAACTAGTATATGGCAATAATAATCTGTATATTTTATGCTACAATTTATAGTTTATGTAAAGATTGTTTTAAAATCACCTAAATTAAAAGCTGTTATATATTTCAGAGCCTATTGAATGTTGGGCTTTCAATTCTACTGTAATGTTGAATGGACATAATTAATATGTAAAACTGAGAGAAAATTAATTTAATAGAGACACCAGTAGCAATATTGATATCAATACTTCATTAATAATAGGCTACTTGGTAAAAAGATGCTATTAAACACATATTTAAAAATACTTTGTTGTTTCTACCTTAATTTGGAGGTTCATTGTGAAATTATGACAGTAAAAATATATAAATATGCGATTATTCATGATTAATTTAAAAAAATGTGTGATTTTTTTTTTATTGATTGACAGACAGCACCTTAACCTTTTATAGATGTTGGTGTTGGTAATATTAGTTCATTTTAGTGAATATGCATTTCAATGTAATTGTATAGGCCCCCTAGAAAAAGATCGGGACGGCCCCCATCCCCTTGGCCCGCTTCAAATTTCCAGTTCGATAATCCGGCCCTCAAATGGATCTAATTGAATAGCCCTGCCATAGAAGAACCATTTTTGGTTCCACAAAGAACCATTTCTTGCTTACCTTTTCATAATCTGAAGAACCTTCTTTTGCCAAAAAGAACCTTTTGTGAAACAGAAAGGTTCTTCAGATGTTAAAGGTTCTTCATGGAACCATTTAGACAAAAAAGGTTTTTCTATGGCTTTATTTTTAAGAGTGTACTTTGGAAAAGTGACTTCAAACATCTCTGTTTCTAGTTAATAGTGAGAATTGATCCTTAAAATAAAGTGTTACCTTATTCAGTGACTCTCAGTGTTCTGAACTCAATAAACAGTCTGGAGAAAATAATCTAAGGTAATTTTCAAAGCACTTACCAAAAAATGAAAAAAGAAAAGAAAGAAAAACAAATTAACCAGTATATCAACTAAATAAACTATCCCCGTAATAACCCTAGAACAGTGTGAAACCTAAACCAACCTGGACTATTATCAAGAGGAGTCTTATCTGGTGTTTAATGACTTGTTATTGCCCAAGTGAGCTCTTAGTCTGGACTTTGGCTTCATAAAGGTTGAACTGTGGGCTCTTTATGTAACACTGCATAACATTTATGGCATTAGTAATGGCGTGAGTCAGCGGTGTGTGACATTTCTCAGCAGAAGCAACAGCAGAGACACGTCTCTCATTGTCTGGCCTCAGATGAGCGTCTCTGGTGCTGCCGTACAACAACAAGATTATATGCTAATTGAGTCTGATTCAGGGGGTTAAGAGAAGCTGTGGGATGGGCATGAGTGAAGATGCTCTGTGAGGTCAAGATGGTCACGTGACCGGGGTCGTTGGGTGTGATGGTCATGTGACTGGGGTCATTGGGTTCAACAGCACCATGTGTTTGTCTGTGTTAGATGTGGATGAGTTTGTGACTGTCCTTCACTCACAGTAAATCTCAAGCATCATATTTCACTTAAGAATCAGAAGAAACCATTTGTATTTATTATATTGTGGAAATTATTTTGCATGAACGGCATTAGCCTTTGTGCGACCTTATGGACATTTTTGTCCATTTCAGTTTTGTTTTTTGTTATAAGTGTGCCTGTGTTAATGCCAACTGCATACATTTTGGCTCAGGTGTTTATTTTGTATTGAAACTTTAATTTCATTAAAAAAATCTATTTAACCCTTCGTACAAAAAATACTCACACTCAGGACCTTAAGGACAAACATGTAGACATTGAAACCCATTAAAACTGCAATTTTTTAACCCAGGGCCATTTGACTGTAAAATGATGCAATATTCTATCGGCAAGGCTTCAAATTTTACGTTTACCATTTTTTACTAGATTGTGTGATTTTTTTCAAATTTGTCATATACATTTTTTTTTAAATCCAACACTACATAAAAATATAAAATGCCTCAGAATTAATGTTGTTCTTCTTCACTGACACACCCAAGAATCTAATAAGCAAAGAAAAACTAATTCTGCTAAGCATTTAGTATATGGAAATTAATACTATTTTTCATTAAAAAAACACCTGTGGCATTATGCAAAAAAACAACAGCTTTTAAAGGGTTACAGTTCAGAAAATTAATGAATGTTTGGTATCTATGGATAAAACAGATGCAGTTTTTGTCCATTTTGCACCTATGTGTAACTTTTTTTTGGAACGCACAAGGGTTAAAGCGCTCGCCGTTTTGTCATCATTTACTCCCCCTCATATTTTTCCAAACGCAAAAGAACATCATTTGAAGAATATTAAAACATAAGTGTTTTGGTGACCATTGAGTTTCATTGTTTTGTGATCTACATGAGGGATAGTTAACAATGATAGAATGATCATTTTTAGTTTAACAGTACCTGTAAACAGCATTGTGTGAATTAGAGGTGAGTTATGTCATTTCTGCATCTAAACATGGATATTTTAAATCAGAATCAGTGTAGTAATGACAGTTGAGACGAGGAAGAATTTGTTCAGAAGTTTAGGATTTTTTTTTAGGGGTTCAAGCGCGTAGCACTGAAACCTGATTGTAATTGTTAGAATGGCCAAGGCTCAGCAATCTCCACTTAAAACTGATTGTGCAGACCAAACCGTAAGTCGTAGAGAGTTGAAACTTGGTGGGATGGTAGTACTCAGACCGTCTACAACGTCACCAAGTCTCACCCCAATCGTCCTGACGGGGGCGCTACAGTGATCAAAAGTATGCAATCGCACAGGCTCAGGTGTCTTATGTCGTTGGAATCCTTGGCTCATGCCGGACAAAACGCATGCCTTCAGTAAAATATTCAGGCATTTTGCATATTTTGCGAACTAGTCCTAGTTTTTTCACCCGATTGGCACCAATGCTGTGCAGGAAGATTCTCTGGAGAGTGAATATCAATAATTATCAAAAAACTTCAACTTTTGGCCCTCAGACGCCAAGAGGAACGGATGCCAAAATGTTCAAAAGGGGCAGGGCTGCCTTTACTAAAATGGCTATAACTTTTCAATGGAATGAGATATCTTCGCCAAACTCACAACAAGTATGTAAGAAAGGTCACAAAAGAAAAACATAAAATTGGCCATAACTATGCAACCGTTTGTCCTATTGACGTGAAAATTGGTACACACAGTCTTGGTCCAAAGTGCCACAAGTGGCTACAAGGACATTTGTGTATCTCAAAAAACATTGCTGCGATAGGCCGATGAACTTTGAGCACCTGTTAGATGAGATTGTAACGGATCTCGGTGGGCCGAGAAAGCGAGAAAGCTGAGAAAGTGGAAAGAAATCAGCCACTAGGGGCTGATATCGCATTTTTAAGGGTGTAAACAATTGTATATTGCATGGTTTTTCACACATGCACGCACAATATTTGTATCATACGATAAACCTCCTCATTCTGAACAACTTCTAGAAGCACTGCTGTCAATCAAATTGTGTGTTGAATGATTGAGAAAATGTAAAAAAACTACTTTTGCGAACTAGTCCTAGGTTTTTTTGCTCATTCTGGAAAAAAAAAACACTGCAGTACAATTCTGTGGACTCTCTAGGCCAAGGTCAAAAAAAATGTTGAAATTTACCCTTTGGGAAGCTATAACT
>NW_027394751.1:0-13928 GCF_049309525.1 Garra rufa | reverse complement strand
TCTTTGAACGTGGCAGAATTGTTGAGCTGCACAAGCAAGGCCTCTCGCAGCTTGCCATCTCTGCCGAGGTTGGACGCAGTAAGACAGTCATTTTACATTTCTTAAAATATCCTGAGAGTTATGGGACAAAAAAAGTCAAGTGGTAGACCCAACAAATTTCACCTGCACTGAGCTGCAGGATCGGACGGGTTGTCCGTGAAGACACAGGTCCATCCTCGACCCAAATTAGGACCCTTACTGATGCTGACTGCAGCCCAATAACCATAAGACGTCATCTGCGAGAGAAGGGCTTCAAGAACAAAAACGTCTTCAAAGGCCACTTCTCCTTCAACGCCACAAACTTGCCCGTTTGGAATTTGCAAGGGAGCACCAAACATGGGACATTGAAAGGTGGAAGAAAGTTTTATTCTCTGATGAGAAAAAATTTAATCTGGACGGTCCTGATGGCTTCCAACGTTACTTGCATGACAAGGAGATCCCACCGGAGATGATTTCTACGCGGCACAGTGGAGGAGGCTCCATCATGATCTGGGGTGCTTTTTCCTTCAATGGGAAAATGGAGCTTCAGGTTGTCCATGGGCGTCAAACGGCGGCTGGCTATTTGGATCTGTTGCAACGGGCATCCCTCTTGACTGAGGGTCCCCGTCTGTGGGGTAATGACGTGGATGCCCTTCGTGAAGCCATCTTCACCACATGGAGCAATGTTCCCAGCAGCCTCCAGAAAACAGTAAGATCAAGCATGCCGAAGCGAGGGTTTGAAGTGATCAACAAGAAAGGTGGGGCTACTCACTACTGAGTCCTTTTTGACACTTTTGGTTCTGTTGTGGGTTTATTTTTGGGCTATGGTCTTAAACTTTTGATCAACTGATGAACAGCCTGTTTGAGTTTAAATGCCGTTTTCAATAAATTGCCTACTTTCTATTTTTTGTCTCTTGCTCCTGTTTTTTCTTTTGGCATTCTGAAGCAGTACTTACAACCCGGTTATGATCCACAAGCGCGAAATGTGAATACTTGCAATGTTTCCCCCGGTCTTAAGATTTTGTTCAGGAGTGTATATATATATATATTAGTAATCTTTACCTATTAGGGTATTCCCAAATCTCTTATTAAGCCAAAGTGGGAGTGGGAGTGTCCTGCTGAAATAATTGATAAAATAGGGCTAATAAATTATACAGCTTTTGGATTGATCATCTTTAAGGACAATTTAAGGGATAGTAAGCCCAAAAATGAAAGTTCTGTTTTTTTCTCACCCTCAAGCTGTGCAGTGCATTTTAAATGAATTGTTCCTGTTTTTTCTAGCATGGTTGTGAGATGTTTCTCATGAGAGTAAATGTGTGCTAGGAAACTTCATTAAGGCCAATTAGACTGAGCTTAGAAGTGCTTATCTGTTATTCTTTGGGAGCTTCTCCTGAGACTTTCAGGTGTCACACAGTGTATGTTCATGCATCACAAAAAACATGTTTTTATAATATGTGTGTGTAGTCTGACAGTGCACTCTGCTAAGGAGGAAAGAATTCTGAAGGCAGTCTCCGAAAAACAAGAGGACGTTGATGCCAATCAAATGTAAGTTATATTATAAATAAAATTACTTTAAATGGCATGATATTGCAATATTGCAAGGAGTATTTACTTTAGAGTTAATAGAGTTAAGAACCTTCCTTTGAAAGGGGTCATGACATGATTTTATATATATGTGTGTGTGTGTGTGTGTGTGTGTGTGTGTGTTGCAATGTGTTTTATATATATCTGTATATATCTTAAGCAATGTGTTTTATGTGTGTGTGTGTGTGTGTGTGTGTGTGTATATATATATATATATATATATCATTCTTTATAGTGGTTGGAATTTTTTTTTAATCCATTTACCAAAATGCTATGTTCACACTCCTTCATTGGTTTGTTCAATGACCATATCACATATTGACATCAGTAGGTGGATTCAAATGAATGTTATGTGTTATGAGTAAGTCATTGAACTGATTTCTAAAATTAGTAAAATTTTGCTTTTCTGCAGATTTATTAAGCATTTTCCTCACAAATGAAAACAAAGCAATGTCTTTTTGTAATGATTATCCACTGATCGGCAAGATGTAGTTGAACCTAAGTGCAGTTTTATTTAATCCAAAGTGCAAACATACAAATAATAATCCAAACAATGACGAGACTTGACTTGATACAGACTTGATATAAACAGACTTGACTTGACACACACTAGACAAAGACACAACTCACCGACAGCAGGTTACAACATTAATACACAACAAGGAACAATAGAACATGAGGGCTACTTATACTAAACAAAGCAGGATCACATGACACAAACCAACCAATGAGAAACAAGGAACAAGACCATAGCAACCAATGAACCAACAGAACAGAGAACCAAGACATGAACCAATGAAAGCATGACACATAGAACTAAGGAACCAATTACATAAATACATGAGAGCAAGGGAAGCAAGACTAGACAAGAAACATGGCTAAAAGACATGAAAACATGAACATGAAACAAAACCAAAACCAAATCCCAAACCCCACATTACATATCCCCCTCTTAGGGCGGCTCCAGACGCCCAAAACAAATCCCAAAACCAACAAGTCCAGGAGGGTGGTGGAGCAGGGGCGACACAGGGGGTGGGACCGAGGTCCAGGCCCATGCAAAGGAACAAGACTAGGATCATGACATGGAGCAAGAAACAGTGGGCAAGACCATGGGGACAGTGGTGGACCTGGACCATGGGGCAATGGCAGACCTGGGAAGTGGAGCCGTGGAGGACCTGGACCATGAAGCAGAGGCAGACAGTGAAGCTCTGGAGGACCTGGGCCATAGAGCAATGGCAGACAGTGAAGCAGTGGAAGCCAGGGCGGAGCTGGCAGAGCATAAAGCCATGCCGGAGCAGGGAGCCATGGCGGAGAAGGCAGGGCAGGGAGCCTTGACGGTGCAGGCAGAACAGGAAGCCATGGTGGTGCAGGCAGGGCAGGAGGCTTTAGCGGAACAGGCAGGGCAGGAAGCTTTGGTGGAGCAGGCAGAGCAGGAAGCCTTGGTGGAGTACATCTTGGCTGGGGACTCTGGCGTGGTGGCCATCTTGTGAACAGGCTCTGGGATGGCGGCCATGACAGGTGCTGACTCTGAAAGTGCGGCAGGCATGGCGTGAGCAGGCCCTGGAGCGGCAGGCATGATGTGAGAAGGCTGTGACTTGGCAGACGTGACTTGAGCAGGCCTTGCCTTGGCAGACGTGACGTGAGCAGGCCTTGGCTTGGCAGACGTGACGAGGCTGTGGCTTGGCAGACATGATGTGAGCAGGCAGTGGCTTGGCAGACGTGATGTGAGCAGGCCCTTGAATGGCAGACATGATGTGAGGAGGCCTTGCAGCAGCAGATGTGATGTGAGCAGGCTCTGAAGCAACAGACATGACGTGAGAGGGCCTTGGAGCTGCAGGCATGATGTGAGCAGGCTTTGGAGCAGCAGGCATGATGTGAGCAGGCCTTGGAGCGGCAGGCATAACATGAGCAGGCCTTGAAATGGCAGCCATCTTGTGCACAGACTGTGGGATGTCAGCCATCTTGTGCACAGACTGTGAGATGGCAGCCATCTTGCAATGGGGCTTTTGAGTGGAAGGCATGAACGTGAACCACTCCAGACATGATGGTGGGGATGTGAAAAGTGGTGGGTACTGTAGGTAAGTGGGACCCCTCATCCACAATTTCCACAGTAAAAGCAGACCGAACTCAGCCGCAGAGCAAAGTCAATGTATTGTTCAAGAGTTCAGTGAGGAGTATTGCGTGGCATTGAGCGAAAAATGTCCTTACATAAACCATAACTAAAAATGTATTTTTAAAAAAGTCTCATTAAAGTCTACCTTATAACAAAGTCCACAAAAGTTCTCTACATAATTCTCAATGGGATGATTCCCCTGACGTAGTCCAACGAGACAATCTGCTGGGTTCATTTTGTGGTCGTGTATTCTGTAATGATTATCCACTGAGCCTTGACATTAACTTGACTTGATATAAACAGACTTGACTTGACTTGATTCAGACTTGACAAAAATTTGACTTAATACAGACTAGACAAAGACACAACTCAACGACAGCAGGTTACAACGTTAATACACGACAAGGAACAATAGAACATGAGGGCTACTTATGCTAAACTAAGCAGGATCACATGACACAAACCTACCAATGAGAAACAAGGAACAAGACTATTGCAACCAATGAACCAACAGAACAGAGAACCAAAACATGAACCAATGAAAGCATGACACTAAGGAACCAATGGCATGAATACATAAGAGCAAGGGAAGCAAGACTAGACAAGAAACATGGCTAAACTTCAAAATAAAAGACATAAAAACATGAACATGAAACAAAACCAAATCCCAAACCCTTCGTTACAGTTTTCCTCTTTTGTGTGAACCGCAGAATATGTTTTTTTTTTTCTTTTTTTTTTAATCAACCTATATACAGTCTAAAAACTGGTCTAGTTTCAGTGTTTATGTCATTGTAATTTTTTGTCAATGTCATCCGTCACATTCACACATTTATAATTATTCAATTCTGTTTGTTTTGAATATGAAAGAATCACCTACTACACTAAGTATAACAAGGTGCATACAATTAGGAAACAGGGGGCAGGAACAGGTTCAAAGTAAACATAAACTTGAATTCACAAATCAAAATATACATGCAAAACAAGCGGCAGCCACCTAATTCTTGACTGCCCCACGCACAAAACATACATTTTCCAATGTCTACCATCTCTACCATCTACACTTCTACTTTTATCAGTCTGAAGCTCCTCCATGGAACTTGAGACCATGGAGGAGACAATTGAACCACTTGTTTCATACCCCCACCACACCTTGCAGTCTTGGGGGCATCCTGTACAGCCCTCTGTGGACGGCTTTACTCCTCCCCCTTCCTTGTAGACAGCGATGTCTCCTCCACCTTCATGTGCCCAGCAGCGAGCCCCCATTCCCTTGCTCTCCTTGCTCCTTCCTATGATGACGGACAGCTATAGGTCTTGCATTCTTATGAACAGCAGCCTCTTAACACTCTCTCTCTCTATCGTCATCACTCCTGCTTACATCTGGAGCTCATCCGCTCATTAGCACTCATGCCACTGGCCTCAATCTGTTCCTATGGCTTTTGGCCCACCCTGCTTGCCACACTGAGCAATCAACATGTGTTATGACCCTGAGTGTCCTCATTGATGGTGGACTGTGGAAATTTCCTGATTCCTAAAGCAACTTTTAATTTATTATTCAATTTTTTGTTCATACGTTTCTGTATCACATAGCATTAGATGATTGTAATGGTTATTATTTTGTTGTTGTTTTATTTTTTTCCCCAGACTAATTTTGTGTTGCTGATGTAAGGAAAATTAAATAACTTTGTAAATAACATATTTACCTTTTTAGTGTTGGTTAAAACTGGTGTCTGATTTCTCTTTTATGTGTGGTTTAAAACAAGCTGGCTTCAACATAAAATTGGAGGCTTGTCCAGGATGCATGTATAAACATGATTCCATGATATCCATCTAACTTTTACTTTCTTAGAGATGGATTGCTCTGTAGAAAACAGTCTATAGGTTTTGAATCTTCACTTTGCCCAAGGGTCCAAACTGTGGTCCCTCTTAATTATTGCCAGGCTATCCTGGAGTTATCACATCAGGGTGTCGCTGGTTACAAGGGCGTCAGACTGGGGGTAAAATAAGGCTCCATGTCATAACCCACTGGTTCTTACTGCACATCTGCTCAAGTAATGTCAGAAGGGGGGGAGTCACGTGACGCGATGTGAGAGGAGGCAGCTTAATAGCGAGCTCCGCTTCAATTTACTACAATTATCCTGTTAATTATTTTGAACTGGTGAAAATTGCAACTATTCGGACATTTAAGTGATATTTGAACGAGATCGTGTCAGAAAATTTGAAGTCCATGGCCTGTGGGGATATAAAAATATCTTGCGTTCATACACGACCGATGCTTTTCAGGATCAAGATGGCCGGGGTTTAACCGACCCCGAACCCGTCACCGAGTCTCTTGATGGGAGTCATGACATCGCCAACATTTACACGATTCTCACAAAAATATCAGGTGACATGGATGGAATTGCGGAGATACGGAAAACTACCACGTCGGTGGAGGCTTAACTATCCGCCCTCATTACAAGGCTGGATGAGGTTGAAAAATTACTGGAGTTTTTGGAGGGGGCCGAGAAAGAGCTAAAAGCCAATCCACCTGCTACCAAAGTCGAGCTGGACCAGTTATGGGAAAATTGGGAAAGTGGAAGACATGGAAAATCGGAGCAGACACAACAATATCCGTATCGTCGGAATACCCGAAGGCAAAGAAGGCCAGGATATGGTGAGGTTTCTAGACGGCCTTATCCCAAATTTGATCGATCCGTCGGGCCGGCAACTGGAGTTAGAGCGCGCACATAGATCTCCCAGTCAACGTCCCAACTCGACAGAAAGACCCCGGCCAATATTGGCGAGATTTCTTCACTCTGCTGAAAGGGTCTTTGTCTTATGTGCAGCAAGGATTACAGGCAATTTGAGCTGGGAAAACAACAATATCATGGTCTTCCCAGATTTTGCAAGATCTACACAGCTGAAGAGAGATCGTTTTAAGGAATGTAAGAAAATTCTTCACACGAAAAAGGTGAGCTTCACTCTTCTTTACCCTGCTAAACTGAGAATCGAAGCAAAGGATGGTCGCAAGATTTTCTCATGCCCGCGACAGGCTATGGCTTTCATTGAAAAAATGGAGTGAACTTTGATATTGCTTTTTCTTCGTCCTCCCGTTTGTCCCCCCCTTTTTTCATTTATTTTTTTTATTTTGCATAGGTATATGTGAGGGGAGCTTAATGACTTTCATCGGATATGTTTTTTGGAGTAGCAGAAGTGTCGCAGAGCACCTCCTGAACGAGAGTCATGGACCACTGGATCAGTGTGGGATGGACTTTAGATTATAATGTGCGCTCTGTTCAAGTTAAAGCGCATTTTTTTTTTTGTTCTATGGGCTGTTTGGGACTTTAAGGTCATATTACTGCTTAAATTTGATTCAGAAAAAATGGCCTTGGCTACATGTGATTTTGTATATGAAGAATGTCACGTTTTGATTTAGGTAAATTATCTTTCTTGTACTTGGAATGTGAACGGGTTGGGGCACCCTATTAAAATAGGAAGGTGGTGTCTTCACTTAGGCGGCATAGATTTGATATAATGTTTCTTCAAGAGACACATCTTGCTAACCAGGAAGCTGAAAAACTTGGCAGGGCAGTCGGCGGATATATGTTTTGCAGTGAAGGATCAAGTAGCAGTAGGGGAGTATTAATTTTAGTAAAAAAAAACACCTACAATTTAGATTTGTTAAACAAGTAAAAGATACATTAGGGAGATTTATTATGGTCTGGGCTGAAATACAGGGCCAAAATCTGCTGTTGGCTAATGTCTATGCCCCCAATCTTGATGATCACAATTTTTTCATAGATTTAGAATCAAAGTTGCAAGCTGCTGGAAATCATTATGAGATTGTGTTGGGTGGAGACTTTAATTTATTAATGGACCCACTTCTTGATCATAGTGGCTCAAAAGTACACCTAAGGTAAGATTAACGTTACTTAGGATGTGTCAATATTTATGCCTCACAGACATCTGGAGACTCTTGAATCCACAAGGGAGGGATTATACCTTTTTTTTCAAATGCACATAAATTTTTTTCTAGAATTGATTTTTTCCTTTTATCAAGATCACTTCTCCCTTCTGTTATCACATGCAACATTGGCAATATCCTAGTTTCAGACCATGCCTGGGTGTGTTTGCAGATGAGACCATATATTGAGAGGAGGAAAACATTCAAATGGCGTCTTAATAAATCCCTTTTACAAAAGCCAGCATTTAAACAAATGTTAAAAACAGAAATTAATTATTACATAGAAACTAATTTGTCATCTGTATCCTCAGTGGGAGTGGCATGGGATGCTCTTAAGGCAGTTATTAGAGGACGTATAATTCAATTTGCTTGTCATTACAAAAAGCTTAAAGAAAGAACTTTTAGAATTGGAAAGCAATATCAAAAGGGCTGAAAAAAAGATGAAACGTCATATGACATCTAGTGGTCTTAGGGATTTAACGCAACTAAAATATAGATATAATACCATTCTGTCACAGAAGATTGAGTTTTTGTTATTTAGATCAAGACAGACGTATTTTGAGTCAGGGGATAAGGCAGGGAAACTCCTAGCCAATTATATTAAGCACAAGGAATGCTCTTCTATTATTCCAGCTGTCAGATCTGGCAGAGGAGATGTATTTACTTCTGCTACAGATATAAACAAGACATTTAAAGAATTTTACATAGACCTTTACAAATCAACATCATCTTCTACTGAGGAGGATATTAGTAAATTCCTGGAACCGCTAGACCTTCCTAGGTTATCAAGTGAGCAAAAGCAACTCCTTGATTCAGATATAACTCTGGAGGAAGTGATGGAGGTTATCAAAGCATTACCTACAGGGAAAGCTCCTGGACCCAATGGTTTTGTCGCAGAGTTTTTTAAAGATTATGTCACAGAACTTGCTCCATTAATGTTAGATGTCTATAAGGAGGCACTTTGGAGGGATGAACTACCACCAACAATGTCACAAGCTCTCATTAGTCTTATACTTAAAAAGGATAAAGATGCAAGTGAATGTAAAAGCTACCAGCCAATATCATTGATCCAATTAGATACAAAAATTTGGTCAAAGATTCTCGCTAATCATTTAAACAAAGTTTTAACGTCACTTATACATGTGGACCAAGTAGGCTTCATTAATGGTCGAAGTTCTTCGTCTGATAATATCCGACGGTTCATTGACATTTGGTGGTCAGTAATGGAGGAATAGGCCCCAATTGCAGCCATCTCATTAGACGCCGAGAAGGCTTTTGACATGGTGGAGTGGAAGTACCTTTTTAAAAATGTTGAAGTTTATGGTTTTGGCAATACTTTTATTAGATGTATTAAGTTACTATATATAAACAACCCCTAGCGGCGGTGCAAACAAACGGTTTAATTTCAGAGTATTTTGCTCTGGGCAGAGAAACCCGACAAGGCTGTCCTCTTTCCCCATTGTTTGTTTTGTCTTGTTTTGGAACCATTAGCTGCCTCAATAAGAAAAGACAATGATTTTCCTGGGGTTGTAGATGTCCAGATTGTTTCTGATCCTAGCAGATCTATACCCTGCCTCCTTAGAACAATCGATGCTTTCTCTAAGTTTTCGGGTTATAGGGTGAATTGGTCTAAAACAGAAGCTCTTGCATTAACTGCATTTTGCCCTTCAGCAGCTTTTCATCCTGGTACATTTCAATGGCCTATGTTAGGCATAATATATTTAGGCATTTTATTTCCCCCTGATTTGAAGGATTTAGTGAGAGTTAACTTTGCCCCCTTAATTAAAAAAATATATATATCCTGTGATATGGAGAGGTGGGCTCCACTCCCCAATTCAATGGCTGGTAAAGTTAATGTGATTAAAATGAGTTGTACACCCAAACTTAATTATTTACTACAGTCTCTTCCAACGCAAATACCACTTTCCTATTTTAAACAGTTTGATAGAATTTGTAAGAATTTTATTTGGAATGGTAAGCAACCTCGATTACATTCTAATAAGTTACAGAGGCCTGTAGAGGAAGGTGTTCTAGGTCTGCCTAATGTATTGTATTATTATTATGCTTTTAGTCTTAGACACCTGGCTCATTGGCCACGTCCCCCAGAGCGAGCTCCCCCTTGGTACAAGATTGAGCAGTCTGCCTTGCCTTTAATCTCACTATTACAGAGCTTGTCCACTAAACTGGTTGGAAAGGTGAAAAATCATCCAATTATTTCACATTTAAATGCGATATGGTTAAAGATTTTGTGTCTGTGTAGCTTTGACCCCTACTTAAATGTTAGCTCAAGAATATGGTTTAATCCTAAATTGTGTGATAATAAAGCTCCCTTTTTTTGGAAAGAATGGGTAAAGAAGGGCATTGTTAAACTAGGAGATTTTTATGAAAATGGTAGTTTGAAATCATTTGAACATTTACAACAGCAGTACGATATACCTAGATCCCAGTTTCCCTTCCGAAAGGGAACTCTACGCTGCGTCCTGATAGGACACTTTTGGAACTGCCTTCAGCGTGACAGGTTCTGAAGCATGCAATAGAACAACGACAATGAACTTGACATTGGCCGGTGGAAGCGTATGACGTCACTAACAAGGCGACTGCCAGTATAAAACAGGCGCCTGTGAATACATCATCCATCTTTTTGTCTTCAGAGAGTCTTTGTTCTAAGCGTCTCCCCTCGTCTAGAGAGCCGTTATGTCGAGACCTTTGCTCTCACAGTCTTTACAGCATAGACTGACAGCTGTTAGACTTATTTCTTGTTTTGAGAATCGTCTAGCTGCAGCCTTCGCTCTGCAGAGCTCCACTCAGGTGGTTCATGTAGGCTGTTTTGAGCTTCACTAACTGCCTTTAGTGTTGAGTGTAGCTAGGTCTCCTCTCGCTTAGAGAGTCATTATACAGAGACCTTCACTTGTGAGAGCTCTCCCCCTAGGATTGAGTGTCGTCAGGCTTCCTCTCGTTTTAAGAGAATCTTTCTGCTGAAGCCTCCACTCACCATAAGCTCCGCTTCTAGTACATAGGTCTACTGTGAGCGCTACTACCGTTATAGATATTAATATGTTGATGGCCCACACTGAGCTTTGGGCACCCCTTTAATCCACATTCAGTGGTAAGTGCACAAGCTAGTCTCTGAGCACTTCCTAAAAACCACATGGTGGTGAGTTCCCTCCAATTGTTGGGTTCTTCTCTGAAAACCTATATGGTGTGGGTTACACAGTTCCTTCGTTCCCATCCTTGAGTTGGTCATAAACCTCTGTTTTCCCAACTCCGTTCTCGGTAGCACTGCATATTCAGGTCTCCTCTCGTGCGAGAGTCGTTGTGTTGAGACCTTCACTCTAAGAGCTCACTTACTAGACCCATTCTCACAGTTATAATAGCTGGAAGGCTCCTTTGAGCCTCGCTAACTATTCTTGGCATTGTGCTAGAGACCCTCTGCCTAGGCTGGGTGTCGTTAGGCTTTCTCTCTTCAGAGATTCATTCTATGAAGCCTCCACTCTACAGAGTTCTGCTTCTACTGTGTAGGCTCTTCTGTGAGTTTTGTACTTCCTAACGTTGAGTGTAGTCAGGTCTCCCCTCATTTAGAGGGTTATCATGCTGAGACCTCCACTCCTGAGAGCTTCCCCCCTAGGATCGAGCGTCGATAGGCTTCCTCTCGTTTAAAGAGTTGTTCTGCTGGAGCCTCCGCTCTTCAGAAACTATAGGCCTCTATAGCAAAACTGCTACTGTCATAAACATGGTGATGTCCCACGCTCAGCTCTGGGCACCACCTTAAACCCACAGTAGTGGTAAGTGCTCAAGCTAGTCTCTGAGCACTTCCTAAAAACCCACATAAGTGGTAAAGTTCCCTCAAAGTGTTGGGTTCTTTTCTAGAAACTGTACGGTATGGGTTACGCAGTTCCTTCGTTCCCATCCTTGAGTCAGTTCTAAAACCCCGGTTTTCCAACTCCAGTTGAGGTAGCATGGTGTAATCAGGTCTCCTCTCGTTTAGAGAGTCATTGTACTGAGACCTTCACTCTTAAAAAGCTCACTTACTAGGCCCATTCTCCCAGTTAACAGCTGGTAGGCCCCTTTGAGCCTCGCTTACTATTCTTGGTGAAGTGTTAATCCCACTCACCAGGACTGGGTGTTGTCAGGCTTTCTCTCTTTAGAGATTCATTCTTGAAGCCTCCACTCTACAGAGCTCTGCTTTCAGCATGTAAGCTCTTCTGTGAGTCTTGTTACTTTCAAGCGTTGAGTGTAGCCAGGTCTCCCCTCACTTAGAGGGTCATCATGCTGAGAACTCCACTCTCAAGAGCTTTCCTTTGGATTGGGTGTCGTTAGGCTTTCTCTCATTTTGAGAGTCTTTCTGCTGGAGCCTCCGCTCTCCAGAAGCTCCGCTTTCAGTACAGAGGTTTTGCTACCGCCAAAAATAGTCCCACGCCATGCTCTGGGCACCTCCTCAAATCCACAATAGTGGTAAGTGCGCAAGCAAGTCTTTGAGCACTTCCTAGAAACCCACATGAGTGGTAAGTGCACAAGCGAGTCTTTGAGCACTTCTTGAAATCCACATAAGTGGTAAAGTTCCCTCCAAGAGTTGGGTTCTTTTCTAGAAACCTGTATGGTATGGGTTACGCAGTCCTTTCGTTCCCATCCTCGAGTTGGTCTTAACCTTGGTTTTCCCAACTCTACTCCAGGTAGCACTGTTCGTAGGATTGAGTGTTGCTAGCCTTCCTCTCATACTAGAGAGTCTTCCTGCTGAAGCCTCCACTCTCCAGAAACTCCACTCAGGTGGTTCCTTTGCAGAGGCTGTTCTTGAGCCTTGCTTACTGCCTCCAGTGTTGAGTGTAGTTAGTTCATGTGACCTCCACTCTTAGAGTTTTTTCCCTGCAAGCACCGAGTGTTGCCAGGCTTCCTCTCGTTTGAGAGTCATTCTGCTGAAGCCTCCGCTCTTCAGAACTCCGCTTAGTATGAAGGCTTATTCTTAAGCTTCACTACTTTCTGTAGCGTTGAGTGTAGCTAGGTCTCCTCTCGCTTAGAAAGCCTGTATGTTGAGATCTCCACTCTTGAGAGTTCCGTGCTTGGGTTGGTGAGTAGCTATGACGTGACAAAGCTCTGAGCTGACCTGGTAAGGTCTGTAGCTCAGGCTTTGGCCCCAGTGATTTAGCTGAAGCAGGGGTGATGTTCCTTTTTGACTCCTCAAATCAGTCATTTGGTCATTCATCCCTCAGCATGGCAGCGTTGGTACAGATCTGGCCATTAAAAATGCATCTATTTTCAGGCGGCATCCTGCAATTCGGCACGCGTAATCACGGACCCCCCTGCAGGTTCTTTTTCAGATTTTTTTAAAACGTTGTTGCACTTCATATAATATCCACCAGAAAACATTCTGTAGCCAAACACCATGGCCAGCTCTAGGGGGCGTTGGTCACAAATACCATTGTTAACAATAGTTCGATGATTCCTCTTTCCTGAAATTATGGTTCCAACGAATAGCAAAAAGATATTCATAAGCAGGTGCAGTTGTATTGTTATTTTCTTTTCTTTTTTTGTCCTGATGAACATTTATTAGACTGCATTGGAAATAGAAATGTTAATTTCGGTTGTTTTATTTTTCCGAACCAACAACGTCGTTAAGTTTTTTATTTAGTTTTTTAGTATTTATTAGTTTTTTAGTATTTATTAACCGACAAGATTATGTTAAATTACAATTAAATTTAAATTGATACGTGGCTGTGACACATTAAAAACAGCTAAATTCGATTTCAGGGATTAATTGTACAGAAGCAAGAAGCAGCAAAAACATCAGAACGTCATGCACATCACGTGCAGAGCTTGTGCACAGAGAAAAACCCAATAAACCTATATATAATAATAAATAAAATAGGCCCATATCAGTGATGCACGGGTCAATGTATAAACAACCCGAACCCGACCGACGTTTTCAAGTAACCCGCCCGCAACTCGGACCGCAAAATAAAAAAAGAAAATATTGTACCCGACCCGCTTCCTGAGCCGCATGTTTAATATTTGCGACTGACACCAGCGTTTATATGCGGATATGGCGGTGGAGATGCGTTCACTGTCAAACATCATTCGGCATTAATTAGGTAATTTTGTCAAAAGAAATGTTCTTGATTACAAGAAAATACAGATTGTTCATGTTGTGATTTGTTTGTCTTGCCTTTATACAGATTTAAATAGATTCATTTTCGAAGTAAGCTACTCTAAATTATGTCAGTGATTCTCCGATGTTAAATATGATCAAGAGTTTATTTCGATCTACAGTGTAATAAA
>NW_027394750.1:0-13929 GCF_049309525.1 Garra rufa | reverse complement strand
ACTAACCCCTGGTTTCAAAGACAGGGCTGAAGGCTAGTTCTAGACTAAAATGCATATTTGAGCTATCTCAACTAAAAATATCTTGCTCTGACATGTCAATGCCATTGTTCTGTCTCAAGATGCACACCTGTAACATTTTTTTTTCTAATGCATTTTTTATAAAAGCTGCTTAAATATATTAATTTAACTAAGGCCTAGTCCTGGCTTGAATCTAGAAACCAGGCCTAAACAAGTTTGTAATTAATTATTATGATTGTTGTTGAATGCCTAAGTTGCAGAGCACCAGTCTCATTGTGTAATGTGATGAAAACTGATTCCCACAAATAGATATATAGAGACTAGAGTGTTTTGTTGTATGTACTGCAAATGTATGTTTACAAGTTTGATGCTGCAGTGCCTGCACATTGCCTTAACACACATAAACTTTTTGAATAGCATTTTATTAAACTATAAATTATATTAGAGAGCTATTTTATTTTATATTTGAAAGACACCTTAATGCAAGGAAAGTTCACTAAAAAAATAAACATTCTGTGTTAAAATAAAATAAACATTTGTGTCCTTCCAAACACCATTGTGTTATTAAAGCTGTGCAGTACAGAGATTTCATTGTTGTTAAGCTCCTTTACTTTGTTTTATACCTAATCATTATAACACACAACTTCTTGTGAAAGAAGTAAAAATATTTGTAAAAATAGGAAAGAAAAGGAACAATAAGGGAGAAAAAAACATTAAGCATAGGATCTTTAGACTTGAGAAAATATTCACTCAAATATTCCCACTGTTTTTCTTAAAAAAAAAAAACAATCTCGAAACTTGTTGGCGTACTGTCGTCAGATTTAGTCCATAAATAAGTGGATTTAAAATGGGTGGTATGAGTATGAATTCAAGGGCCATGAAATTACGCAGACTCTGTGGCACATCCCTTGAACCATAATGAGTGAACATTACATCAAACAAAAATGCAGTTGTCACATTGATCAGTGCAAGCAGATGTGGTACACATGTTTGCATGAATTTGTTTCTGCCCTCTATTGACTTTCTGCACTTTCTTATTATGTATGAGCAAAATACCAATACTGCATGTCCAAAATATATAATGATGGTTACAAACCCATTAACATTATTTACTGTTGTAGAAAAACAGGAAAGTTTAACAACTGACCAATTTTCACAATATAGCTCTTCAATAATAGAGCCACATAAGGTTAATCTTGATGTTAATGTAATCAGAAGAAACATGCAAAAAATAGAGAAAGCCAGCAGAAAAGGATGCATTCAAGAACCCTCTGTCACATAAAGAGATGAGGTCAGGGTCCAAAAATGCAGGTGAGGTATTTTAATTAAACAAACAAACAAAAGGCCAACACAGCAATAAAATAAACAAACAAAAAGGCCAACACGGCACAACAAGACAAGATACAAAATCAAGACAGAACTCCAACACAGACCAAACTCAAATAGAAAACAATGCAACCAGACAGAGTGTTGGGAGAGGGGAGACTATATAGTCCGTGGTAATGGGGAACAGCTGTGGGTGTAAAGTGTGTGACGAGTGTGCAACAAGACAGGTGTGTACAATTTAGAGGAGTGGGGTGCGGGAGGAAGGGAGACAGTGACCTCTGGTGGGGAAGGGAAAACACCGCAGCCCAGACTCGTGACACCCTCTGACTAGTCATTACTGAATGATACTCCAGTCGTCTATATAATGCCACATAGCTGCCATATGCCATGACTGTTAATGTTGAAAAGTCACACAGAAGAGATGAATAAATGACAAATATCTGAACCAAACATCCAGCATAAGAAATCACATGATCATGGGCTAATAAATCATACATGAATTTAGGGTAGAATCCAGAAGTGCCATAAAGTCCATTTACACAGAGACTACATATAAACACATACATTGGCTCATGAAGCTTCTTCTGTGAAATTATAGTGAAAATGACAGTTATATTACAAAAGACAATCAGAGGATAATACAGTGCGGTTAAAGACAACAAGACATATCTGTTTTCCATTGTTTCATTCAGACCAGAGAATGTAAATACTAAGACCCTGGACTCATTCTTCAACAGTGGCTGCATCTTCAATAATTTAATTATTTTCAGGATTTTGTTATAGAGAAGTTACTGGATAACAAAGTTGTATACACTTGATTTGTCACAGTGTATAGAAAGTCTGTAGATGAAAAGACACCAACAATAAAACAAACATCAAATCTTCTAACAGTATCATACATTGGTGTTTTTTTTTTTTCAATTACAAAACAACTGAAATCTTACCATGTTCTTTGTCTGATGGCTTCCAGTAATGATTTTTTTTATTTTTTATTTATTTATTTATTTTTTTTATTGATTTGGTTTGCTATATATGGACACTGGTCTCATGTTAATAGCCTTGGTAACAAACACTGAAAACAATTTCAACAAGCTCTCTTAAGGTTACTCTCTTTTTAACTTTAACAAAACAAAACTAAAACTAAAAAAAGCCAATCAAAGCAATAGTTGCTATCTCTTCATCAAATTGTCCATCAAATATATTGCCAATTATATTTCTGTCAAAATATTAGGTCCAGTCTACACTAATATGTCATATATAGCACAATTATGAACATATTTGTTATTTAATTTAATTTTATTGTTAGCTTTCTTGCCCAAATCCTTTTACAATACAGTGCACAAAGTAAGTTACTAGCAAATATGAGGGCAGACAGAAGAGAACATGTAAGACTTGTTATTGATAGGCCTTATAGTCATCCCAGCAGGCACAGGACGTCAACATGACGTCAGATTGACGTTGTACCCCAACCACTATGACGTCTATCAGACGTTGCATTTTGGTTGGAAATGAAAATCGGGTTGACGTCAGAACCCAACGTCAGGCCGACGTCAATGTCCAACACTTCAGATGTTGGCTCAACGTTGGATTTTGGTCAATTTCCAACGCACAGAGGTGTAAAATCCAGGTTCAGTGAGTAAAAGTCCTCCCCAGTATTTTGTTCCAATCACCTAGATTTCCTAATTAGCACAGTATTTTAGCCAGGAGGTCAGAGATTGGACAAAGTCATTCCTTTTGAGTCTCAAGCAAGTCTCAAGTAAAATCCCAAGCCCCTAAAGAGTTAATGAGATAACTGAATGATGATTTAGTTAGATGAACACCTGCTATTAACAATCAGCATCATTGAAGAAAAGAGAAACACAAGAACTACAACTGACTTGAACCAACTGAAAAAAAAACAAACATTTCATCTCTCAAAATCTGATTAAACATCTCCACAAACAGCATCACCAGCTTCACTCATTACTAACCAGACTGACTTTATTTCATGTCTGCAGGATATCTTATTAAGAAATAACAGAGGTTTAGATGTTGATGTTTTATTGGTCAAGAAAAGAAGAGAGAAAGAAAAAAACACGATGCCACCATCATTGTGGTCAAGGGTTGCTTTAGTTTGTCTCTTGACTCTTGGAGTAACTTAAAGTAATTTCAATGCTGTTTTACATCAAAAACTTACAGCAGCAGATTAGCGCGCACTCTCTCTGTATGACTCATTTGAATAAACATAATGAAGTGGTCTCTCGCTTTGATTTATTGAGCTGCATGTATCTGTTGCAAAACTGCAATAAATCAAAACCATGTTAAATAAATGTCTCTGTAAGGCTTCAGTATTGGAAGAAAAAAATTGCATCAGCTCAGCTTTAAAACATGAACACTTATCATACTCTCCTCAACAGTGGTGACAATAATTATTCATACTGCAGTGCATGATGGGAGTGTTTACTATGCTGTTACCCAACATGCATTGCAGCATGAAGCGGTTTTTTTTTTTATTGTCACCGTTGTTGAGATTCATATGCTGGTTCTTGATGTCTGCGTGTGTCTTAGTAGTACAGATGTTAAAAAAAAATATTTAATGCGTTATACAGATTTTAATTTTATTCACTATAACTGTTTGAAGAACACTAGTAGTGCTCAACCTGCAGTAGTGGTGCAGATTTGGTAGTGCAAAACCTAAACATAAAATGAATGTTAATATGTGTGTGTTTTAATCAGCTCTTGATGATCATTTTTCCATATAAACACACTGGTAGCTGTTCAATGTACAGTTCTGATCTTATTGATTAACAACTACATATGCACTGTAACACAAAAAGATCTTACCCAGGAGTCAAGGGTCAAGAGCTCAACTAAAACAAATACTGATCTCCACGATGGTGACATCATTTTAACCAATAAAACATCAACATCTGATCCTCTGTAATATCAGCAGATGTTCATCACTAATGCACTATCATCATTCAGTAATCTCATTAACTTTAAAGGTCCCATATCGTACACATTTCTGGAGGTTTATTTTATTTGTTGATGTCCTTAAGAATATATATTTGCGGTATAAGTGCCAAAATCCATCTCAATATATTTTTACAGCTCCTTTTTTAGGAGCTCTGTCAAAAACATGTCGATTTTGGCCCATCTAATTAATATTCATGAGCCTCTCTTCTGATTGGCCTGTTGTTTTCTGAGTGACGCACAACCAGGCCAATCACAGGTAACTACGGTCATGTATGCTGTAAGCGTAAGCGAGCTCAGAGCAATAGAGAGAGCTGATACTCAACAGGATATTTTAGAATGATCATTAATGTTTTTTCTTTTACAAACACCGAATGCAGTAGGCTACATAACTGTTGCTTTAGTAAAGCCCCTTTCACAATGCGCGCTGATTCTGGAAAATTACGGGAACTGTGTGAACCAAAGCCAGAACCTAAAGGCAGTGTTGTAGTAATGATTCACGTTATCAAGCGACTCTTCACAACGAAAAATAACGTTACGTGCAAAGTGGAATGAAGCAGCGATCATCAGACAGAGCCAGCTCCTCACTATCAGCGCTGAAGCACAGTTTGTTCAGGTTAGTTTCAGTTTAGTGAAACGTACGCGTCGCATTACATCTCACATCCAAACGTCACATGTCTTTATGGGTTGTGTGTAAAGCACGCACAGATTCCGGAAAACAACTGTGAATGAACCAAATTAAACAATTCCGGAACAAATCGTGGGACACATTATCCGTGTATTTACCGGAATCGCTGTGTGAAAGAGGGAAAGTTGACGTGCCGCTGGTCTCTTATATTATTAACGTTGTTCTGAAGCCTGTGTAATGATCGTAGCTTGACATCTATCGACTGAACAGGGTTTTCTCCACTTGTTTTCCTGTTGTTGCTCAATGGAATGGATGCGTTGTTGTCTGGGGGTTTGACAAAAGGAGGGTGGGACATTGGTTTGTGACTGAAGGCGGTGACTTGAGTCGATCGGACGTCACATCGTTTCGGAAGTCACAGCTGCTCGTGAAAATGAACAGCTACTTTAAGCAGGCTGTGTGCAGTTTACTGTGGATTGACTGTTTTGAAACTCATATGGTAGTTAGATAGCCCCTAGACCTTAGTTATCATGAAAAAAGCCAGGAAATTTTGATTTTGACGATATGGGACCTTTAACTCTTTGAGGACTTGGGATTTGCCTTGAGACTCAAAAGAAATGACTTCTCAATCTCAGTCCTCCTGGTTGAAAAACTGTGCTAATTAGCAAATCCTGGTGATTGGAACTAAATACTGGGGAGGACTTTTACTCACTGAACCTGGATTTTACACCTCTGCCAACACAACCTAAAAACAACCAAATATCAACGTCTAATGATGTTACAGCTTGACGTTGGGTGGACGTTACCACTATGACGTCTATCAGACGTTGGATTTTGGTTGCCATACCTGACGAATAAATGTCAGCATTTGACGTCAATATGACGATGGATTTTGGTCACCTGACGTCACGACCTAAATCTAACCTAATATTGACGTCTTATGACATTGTGTGCCTGCTGGGATGGTGCTTACCACTATAGATAAAACACAACTTAAACTTAATGCATATTACAACATGGCATACAGCTGCAGCAAAATAATTGTGAATCCTATGGATTTATTTCATTCACTGATCTTTTACTGACGGTCAGGCTTTTGCTGCTACTGTGTGGGGCAAGGGATGAGGAGACAATGGATAAACTCAAACAGCAGTCTTTTAATAAATATCCACAGGTAATACAGGGCAGGCAGGAGCACACATAGCACATAACACGGAGACTTGCAAATTAACAAACTGACGTTAACACCGGACAGAAAACAAGGGGCATAACACACTATAAATACTAAACTCAACAAGGAACTAAACAAGACACAACTGAAACAAATGAGACAATAAATGAGAGGGAGAAACTAGGTCACTTGGAGCACATGGGGAGAAAAACAAACACAAATACAGTCCATAGGCCTGACAAACCCACCCCTCCCGGAAGGTGCGGAAGGCCAGACGCAAGTGCACCTGTCTGCAGCCTGCAGATCGAGGCGGGGCTGAATCTGGGGTGGGGCTGCACGTGTCGCCCCGCCCACATGCCTTCTCATTGGTTGTAGGTAAATTAATGACGTCGCGCAACATTCCTCCCACAACTCATCTCATTGGTTTGTGAAATGGATTGACGTCGCTGCCACGATCAACAGGAAATGCAGTTGGAAACTATACTTATGAATTATACGTTTTATATAAACGCTGAATCCTTTGCTTATTTATTCAGCTTTCAGATGTGTACAAATCTCAATTAAAAACGTACGCTTATGACTGGTTTGTGGTCCAAGGTTACATACATTTACAAGCAAGACATCTTTCCGCTGTTTAGTTATCCCCTTTCTGGAAATCAGTGACTATAAATCAAAATGTTAACCAGTGGTGTTTATTTACAGCTTTTTTGATTATTGCCTTAATTGTTAATAAGATACATAAATGTGGAAAATTCTCAGCAAGAGTGTCCACTATTAAATTAATAAATAGAAAAGGATTGTTAAACATCAGAGTTGTTTATAAATACAAACATTTATGACACATGAATGAATTATGACGACACATAAATGAATTTCACTGTTATTTAACATAATAATGTTCACAGTTATTTCTGATTTTCCCTCCCAGTCTAATGACACGCGAAACAGCAGTCTGGGTCCTCTGTGCTCAAATACATTAATTTCTCTAAGAAATTGAAATAATACCCTATAGCCATCTGTTGACCCTTCCCGAAGTATATCTAAATTGAAACATATTTTAATTTCTTCTAATTTCGCTATTTATTGACCAAATCGGATTACTTGTTTAGTCAAGTCAGCTAAGGCATTTCTGGTCAACTGTACTGTGCCGTAATATGAGCGTACTTTGTTCGTTTTCTCTACATAATCCACTCACAATCGAAGAAAAGTGTTGTTTGTCCAAGAGGACGAAACGTCCATGTATACCGTTTCAAGATTGACAAATACCAGTTTAAAAAAAATAGGCGAGTAAATCGGCTAAATACGCGCGATACATTGCTATGATTGACAATAATAACTGGACCAAACATCTGACAAGCTGATGGCAAAAAAGAGCTTAAATGATTCAGACTAAATTTAGAGTAACAAAACTACAGCGGTAACAAGTATGGTTAAATATATATATATATATATATATAGATATATAGATAGATAGATCAACAGATTTTACAGTTCAAGATAAAACTTAAAAGATGTAGTTATTAAATTTTATAAAATATTTCATATTCCTATCGATTCATATTGGGTGCATTATTTAATTATTATACCATAATTATTTAATGTATTTGTAGTGAACTATATATTAGTATTTAAATAATTCACCCTTATTGGCTGTTTGTGTCTGAGCTTAATGATTTTCTGCACTTGCTATACTAAATACTTAAGGACGGTAAAAGTACTACAATTTATTATACTAGTAATTTTATAATAAATCGAAAAGCAAGACCTCTTGAAAAATATAGGGAGTTTAAAAGGGAGCTGCATAATAAATAATACTCTGCTGCCATCTTTTGGTTATATGGGTAATTCCATATTACCCTCCGTGCATAAGGTCAATTGTCTTCTTTCAGTTTCATATTTACTGCACTCTAATATGACGTGTTCCACTGTTTCTTCATGCCCGCAATATTCACATTTCCCTGTGCCATGTTTACATATTTTCAGTAATGTTGTATTTAAGCCTTATATTATTGTCTCTTCTCGCCTATTCCTCCCTGTACACCTTATCTCTCCCACTCTCCTTTGAATCTTATGAAACCATCGTCCTTTCCTATTTTCTTCCCATTGTTGTTGCCATTGTTTCTTTAATTTATTTTTAATAATACTCTTAATTTCTGTTCTACTAATACTAACTGTAAAATCAATTTGATTATTTTTAGTAACTTCCTTTGCTATTTTATCTGCTATTTCAATTCCCTTAACTCCATAATGTTTTCAACGTCATTACTTTGCCACCAATGAGATGAGTTGTGGGAGTTACGTTAACTCGACATTATTAATTTACCTACAACCAATGAGAATGCATGTGGGCGGGGCGACACGTGCAGCCCCGCCCCAGATTCAGCCCCGCCTCGATCTGCAGGCTGCAGACAGGGGCTTCTCGCCAGACGTGGGAACAACAGCCCTCCCTGGGCTTGACTCGGGATCTGAGGCCCTCCCTAGGCCAGACGTGGGAACAACAGCCCTCCCTGGGCTTGACTCGGGATCTGAGAATATGCAAAGGAGTGACAATGACCCATGAATATTTAGCAATTCACACCTGAGAGACAAAGAGCCCTCCCCTAATGTCCCATCAATGAGACTGTGACTGTCAGGTAAGAAAGAATGTGAGAAGATTCAAAGAATGGAGTTTTAGATTATTACAACACATTATAATCAAAACATGCATAATGAAGGTCAAAGACACATTATTGAGCACCCTGATCTAACCACAGAGATGTGAACAGACTTTGTGTGTTTCTGAAAACTGTTTTTTTTTTCTGAATTCTGTTCAACAAGTGAAACAAGTAAATCATTAAAAACATTAAAAAGCATCCTGGCGTCAGGAGACATAGATGCAATGAAATGGAACGTACTTCATAAAATTTCACCTCATGTAGTCAGGAATTATATTTTGGAAAATGTCTAACTAGTAAAATATGTGCAAGTTTTGTCACAGTAACACAATAACAGCGAATGCAAGTAGGCTATTAAAAGAAAGACTTACGCATGTAAATGTCTCCTCTGCTGGATCAGCCGTGCGTCACATCACGTACTTCTGATCATGGTAAAAATAAGTCTTAATCCTCACAGTGCGTCTTCTTCCAGAAATGTACAGTAACCCAGATGAACTTGAAGTGTAGCTTGTTTACAGTGATGAGGGTGTTTACCTTCCCGTGCTTTTCATGTGGCTAATTATAATATGAAAGTGAAAGTAGCTTGTGGGCGTGGTTGAATTGAAATAATTTAGGTCAGACTGGATAGACTGGACATTGCGTTGGTTTTATATGGATTACTTTATCACAGAATATTTGTTTTTGATAAAACTTACTTCGTTTAAAAGTATACATATCAAGCTTTCTCTAGATATCATCGCTCATGTCTCGTATATTAGCTGAGTTTTAGTTCATTTTAATGATGCTTTTCTGAATGCAGATCATGGTGACCAACACGGCAGACAGGAACACCCTGTTTTCTATAGATATAAAATAAATATAAAAGCGTCTTGGGACAGCAATAAACTGGCATGGTAATCACTGCTTCATTTAGTTGTACACCTGACCTGTGACTTGACTTTTTATCATCCTGTTCACTCATTCTAAAATGTGCAGATGAGGAAACACAGATGAGGAAAACGTAGAAACGAGCAAATTTCATTTGTAAGCATATGCATATGAAAAATAATACAACCATTAACACTGAACTGCATATAAATAAAACTGCCTAATGTTAGTGAGTGAAATGTTGATCCAGGAAGTGGTAAAGGACTGTGCTGTGGGAGTGCTAATGAAAGCCATCTACTACATCTTTGCTTTGATAATAGTACTGAATGTGATCCAGATGTAGTATTTGATTAAAAAAATTGATTTTCAAAATGTTGCCTTTTTTTAATAAAACCTACCTACATTCAAGTGTTGATAAAAAAGAGTCAGGATATATTTTTTTTTTTTTAGGTAGAGGGTCTGGTCTTTATTTTGGTGTATTGCATGTCCAGATATTCATAAAACAAAATATTCTGGGGGCTATGGAATTTTAGTAAAAAAAAAAAAAAAAAAATGCTGGTGGTGGCTGGCATTTTATTTTTTTCAAAAAGCTGGTGGGGAAAGATTTAATATATTGATCATGAATGTTCGGAAATATTTTTGCTTTACATTAGAAAATAATGCAAATTTTTCACTACACATACCATGCTTAATCTATGGTTGATCTTTGTAGTTTAGAGATAGGTATTTGGTGTTTTTGTGGTACAAATCCCAATGCGGAAAACACTAATGGTGTTGATTTGAGTTAATAAATAAATCTTTTCTTCTTCTTCTTCTTCTAGCAATTATAATTAATAATAAATTATAAACGTTATTAAGAAACAAAAGTTTAATTGTATTTAAGTAAATTGTAAATAAGTATTTCTGACAACCACAATTTAAACATTTAAAATTTTCAGCCTTAAAATCAGCATCTTGGATAAGATTTACCTGAATCCATTGTAAAATAGCTGGACATCAAGTGAATTGACCGCAAAGTTGCTACAAACCAGAACTATAGTAGCACTTATTTCTAACAAGTTATTTATACCAACTTATTTATAGTAAAACTTTATTTTAAGGACCACTTCTCACTATTAACTGTTTGCTTATTAGCATGCATATTACTGGCATATTGGCATGTTATTCTGCATGACCATATTCTAGATCCCTTAACCCTACCCCCAAAAATAAACTTAACAATTACCTTACTAACCATTAATCAGCAGCAAAAGGCAATTAAAGCAAAAAATATATATATATATAGAATTTATTAAGAATTTAAAATTAATTTATTAAGAATTGTTCTCCAAACTAAACTGTGACCATAACAATATTACGTGGCCGAATAGTTTGTGATACCAATGTAGCTATTTACTCTGTGTCTATTAACACATTAGCACCATTTTATAAAAAAAGCAATATGTTAATCAAAGCTGTACAGATTGTATTGTGGTTTTATAATTCCACTTCATCTCACATCTAAGACCAAACCCCTTAAAGTCAAACCTGACACAACCTCTTGTGGTTTATTACCTTAACAGTTTAACAATCAACAGCATTCAAAAATTACTTTCTCAAAAGAAGAAAAATCTTGCCATAGAATATTAAAGGTCACAGAATATTTTACTGAATGTTCACTCAGATATTCCCACTTGTTTCTTGAAAAACACTCTAATAACTTGCTGGCGTATTGTTGACAGATTTAGTCCATAAATAAGGGGGTTTAAAATGGGTGTTATGATTAGGAATTCCAAAGCCATGAAATTACGCACACCTTGGGGCACATTTCTTGAGCCATAACGACTGTACAGTACATCAAAGAACAATGCAATAGCCACAATGAACAATGACAGGAGATGTGGTACACATGTTTGCATGAATTTGTGCCTCACCTCTATTGACTTCATGCACTTTCTAATCAATTGAATATATGAACAATATATCAATACTGCATGTCCAAAGTATGCTAAAATAACAATATACCCAAACACATTATTTACTGTTGTAGAAAAACATGAAAGTTTTGCAACTGCCCAAATCTCACAATATAACTTTTCAATAGTAGAGCCACATAAAGTGAGTCTAGCTGTTAATACAATTAGAACAGCCATGCAAATAAATGGAGTCAGCCAGCAGAAAAGGATCCATTCAAGAACTCTCTGATTGGTCATTATTGAATGATATTCCAGTGGTCTGCATATTGCCACATACCTGTCATATGCCATTACTGTTAATGTTGAAAGATCACATAAAACTGATGAATAAATGACAAATATCTGAATCATACATCCAACATAAGAAATCACATGATCCTCTGATAATAAATCATACATGAATTTAGGGTAGAATCCTGCAGTACCATAAAGTGCATTTATACACAAATTGCATATAAAAATAAACATTGGCTCATGAAGTGTGTTTTGTGAGATAATAGTGAAAATTACAATTAGATTACACACCACCATTAGGGGATAAAACAGCGCTGTTAAAGAAAAAAACACATATCTACTTTCCATTGTATCATTCAGACCGGAGAGTGTAAATACAAAAACACTGGACTCATTCTCCAGGACTGGCTGCATCTGGAATGATATGTAATTATAATGCAGAAGTTTATTATTATAATTATTACTACAATATGAGTAGAATTATGCAGTTATAAAGTTTGCATTAGTTTTAAATGTCAATAATTTTATATGTGAGAAAAGAAAAAAAGCATAACTTATAACGTAATCCAAGTATATTATCATTTTTTACATGAGGTTTACTTGGCTGCACAAAGGAGATCCTCTATCAGCAGTATACATTGTTTTTTGCAAGACAATTGAAATCTTACCAAGTTCTCAGTTTGCATGTTTCCCATTGTGCTTCTTAAAACTTTGATTTGATTAGCTATATATGGACACTGGTCTCATGGTAATTGCCTTGGTCACACTTTTTGAAAACAGTTTTAACAAGCTCTCCAAAGGCTAGTTTTCTCTGATGTTAAAATGACTGCATGCCTATAACAATCTATGCCCACAGATAGAATTATGTACATTATTTGTCCATTTAAAGTCTCCAACCATATTGCTGCTAATATATCAGGCACCACATTTATTCACTGATATACGATATCACTGATATATTAATCCTACACAATCCTACAAAAAAAAAAAAAAAAAAAAAAAATCAGTGTGAAATTAACTCTCCTGGACGTGCATGTGAGACCACACTCAAAAGTGTGAAAGTGTTAAAATCAGAGTGTTAAATTAACACTGAAGCAGAGTTTAAGTTATCGAGGTAATTAAGTAATTAATTGAGTGATGATTGATCATTATTGGAGACACCTGATGTTAATAAGCAGAATCACCAAAAACAAACATCACAATTTTATGTCACCATTGTAGTGGCCAGCATTTGCTTTAGTTGGCCTCTTGACCCTTACATTTTTTAAAGGTAGGTTTTGCTTGACTGATATAACTGGGTTATAACAAACATATAAACAAAGAGGGGTTAAAAAATCTCTATCTGAAACTCATTTAGAGCCTGATTTCTTAAGTTGGATCTATATTGCTGGTTATAGCAGCCCTGTGATTCCTAAGCATAACATTTTCAATACAATCAGAGATATTTATTAAAAGTTGTTTGATAAAAAAAAAAAAAGTTGGTTATGGTGACATAAATTGTGATTTTCGTTTTTGGTGATTCTGCTTGTTAACATCAGGTGTCTTCAATAATGATCAATCATCACTTAATTAATCACATAATTACCTCATTAACTTTAACTCTGCTTCAGTGTTAATTTAACACTCTGATTTTAACACTTTCACACTCTTGAGTGTGGTCTCACATGTACTCCCAGGAGAGTTCATTTCACACTGGATTTTTTGCTGTTTAGGTCTTTACAAAATTATGTACAATGTTATTATAATTCCCTTTGAACTCCTAGCAAGTAATTCCTTACCAGTGTCTACAGTGCACAAATCAACATACTAGCAAATGCACGGGTGGTCAGCAACTAACCTGTTGTGCTAAGACAGGCCTTTATAGCCATGTGACTTTCAACTGATGATAAAGCTAAACTGCAGTAAAAGAAAATGACACACAAATAACAACATGGCATACAGTTGCAGAAAACTGAAGTAAACATTTTGGATTTACTTATAGGTTTGAGCATAAAATAATCATAAAACTGACACTTAACTAGGTCACAACAGTGGACAAACACAGTCTGCATAAAGGGATAGTTCTCCCTAAAATAGACTAAAACACTAGTCGACTGGAAAAGCTTAGTTGACGAAAGTTTTATTATT
>NW_027394749.1:0-13938 GCF_049309525.1 Garra rufa | reverse complement strand
GACTATATATATATATATATATATATATATATATATATATATATATATATATTAGAATATAATATATGTTTATATAATTTATTGTAAAACTTACTTGTATATGTGATTTTTTTAAACATACTTTTTTATATATTTGATAGATTTTTATTGTTATAGTATACTTTTTAATTGTTTATAAACAGCAGAATTGTTGGTGCATGAAATATATATATATATATATATATATATATATATATATATATATATATATATATATAAAATGTTTATTACTAATTTATTCATGCATTTAAAACGAAGTTGTAAATGAACTTTGACTCGCAATCTGACAAATATTAAAGTTAACGTAAAGTCAGAATAGTTTTTGCATTTCTCACAACATAAAATCAAGCTCCACCCTACATTTGTTCATGTTCAGCATCCTTTTTTGCTTGGAAATGCATCCGATTACAGATGTAAAGTCATTTTTTATTCACTTACGTGTCTCCTGAGCGTCTGTAGCTGGGCGGACAGTCGAAGTTCAGGCATTTATATCCGCCCTGAATGTTGAAGCAGCTCTCAGATTCGGTGCAGCCGTGAGTCCCAGTTACACATTCATCGATATCTGTGCCACCAAAACAACACACATTAGCATTAATGTTAGTCTGAATGATTACTCTATATTTAAATATTTCAATAAAACACTTTTACAGTCATTTTACTGTAGTTTAAAAGCTATCACAAGATAAAGTGGTTTAATAAAACTGATGTAAAAAATATTTACTAGAGCATATTTTTGTATTGTAATTTATGAAATGTTAAGTTTTAGACAGTTTGTTTTAGTTGTTTTAGTATTATTGATTTACCTTTTTTCTTTTTCTAGCTTTTCTTTTTTTATGTATTTTGAATTAGATTTTAAAAATACTAATAATAACTTTATTTTAATAGTACTTTAAAAAGAAGAAGTAAACGCATAAAACAATATTTGAAAAACATGCAAACAATGGCAAAACAATCAAAACTTTTTTTATATATTTCCTGTTTACACTTTAATTTTAAAATGAGTATTTTTTGTGTTTTTGTCAGTTTCATACTTTTTACATTTTGTTTTTATAAATTTAAATTTCAGTTTTATTTTTTTAAGTACATCAGGTTAAAATAAACAAATGAAACATGTCTGATTTTATTATTATTATTATTATTATTATTATTTTAATATTGGTGGTTTTATTTCAAGTACAGAAAATGTTTATGCTTTTAATTTTACTTCATTTACGTCATTCATATCATCAAAAAAGGGTTATTACAGGTAACTAATTATCTGTAATAACCCTAGTTTGAGATGTAATGATTCTCATAATAACGTTTTTTTTCTAGCTTTTCTAGTTTTCGTTAATTTCTTGAATTAGATTTTATTAATAATAATAATTTAAATGATCAAAAGAGTAAAAACACACTAAAATACAAAAACAAAAAAAGAAAACAAAATAAAAACAATAGCAAAATGTATTTTCTATTATTATTTTCTTCTTTAATTTTAGTTAAAATTGTATTATTTTTTGTCATTTTCATTCGTTTTATTTGTTTTGTTTTTATAAATTGGAACTTTAGTTTTAGTTTATTTTAATACATCAAGTTAAACTAAACGAAACTGAAAAATACTTTCTTGCCAACTAGCCAAAATAAAATTAAATAAAAGTAAATATAAATAATATTTTATTTATTTAGGTTCATGTTTACTTTGTCAAGTTCTGCAAATGGTTTTTATTGTTTTAATTTAATTTATTTTAATTTTAATTAAATTTAATTTGAATATTTTATGCTAACTACTGCATTTTTTTATTATTATTTAAATTTTGTAATTTGTAATATTTATTTATTTAAATTGTATTTATTTATTTATTTAGGTCAACGTTCGTTTTATGTCAAATACTGCAAATGTTTTTTTATTGTTCTAATTTTATTTGTTTTAATTTCATTTTAATTTTAATATATTTTTTTTTTACATATACATATATATATATATATATATGTGTGTGTGTGTGTGTGTGTGTGTGTGTGTGTTTTATTTTATTATTTTTTTAAATTTTCATATTATTTACATTTAATTTTAATATTTTGTCATCTACTGCCAATGTTTTTTTTTTTTTAATTTTCATTAAATTTAAATATATTTTTTATTCATTTAGTTATTTTATTTGTATTTATTTATTTAGATTGTAATGTTTTTTTTGTTTTAATTTAATTTGTTTAAATTTTATTTAATTTAAATTTTTATATTTTATGCCAACTACTGCAAATGGTTTTTATTGTTTTATTTTTATTTAAATTCGCTTATTTAAATTTTTATTTATTTATTTTAATTGTATTTATTTAGTTCGGTTAACGTTTATTTTATGTCAAATACTGCAAATGTTATTTTAATTGTTTTAATTTGATTTAAATTACATATATATATATATATATATATATATATACATATATGTGTGTGTGTGTGTGTGTGTGTGTGTGTGTGTGTGTGTGTGTGAGTGTGTGTGTGTGTGTGTGTGTGTGTGTGTGTGTTTTAATTTGATTTAAATTACATATATATATATATATATATACATATATGTGTGTGTGTGTGTGTGTGTGTGTGTTTTATTTTATTATTTTTTTTAATTTTCATATTATTTACATTTAATTTTAATATTTTGTCATCTACTGCCAATGTTTTTGTTTTTTCATTAAATTTAAATATATATTTTTTTATTCATTTAGTTATTTTATTAGTATTTATTTATTTAGATTGTAATGTTTTTTTATTATTATTTAATTTTTTTAAATTTTATTTCATTTAAATTTTAATATTTTATGCCAACTACTGCAAATGGTTTTTATTGTTTTATTTTTATTTAAATTTTAAAGTAATTTGTATTAATTTATTTTAATTGTATTTATTTATTTCGGTTAACGTTTATTTTATGTCAGATACTGCAAATGTTATTTTAATTGTTTTAATTTGATTTAAATTACATATATATATGTATAAATATATAAAAAAAAAAAAAATATATATATATATATATATATATATATATATATGTGTGTGTGTGTGTGTGTGTGTGTGTGTGTGTGTGTGCGTGTGTGTGTGTGTGTGTTTTATTTTATTATTTTCTTTAATTTTCATGTTATTTACATTTAATTTTAATATTTTGTCATCTACTGCCAATGTTTTTTTTTTATTGTTTTTTTTTCATTAAATTAAAATATATTTTTTTAGTCATTTAGTTATTTTATTTGTATTTTTTCAGATTGCAATGTTTTTTATTGTTTTAATTTAATTTGTTTTAATTTTATTTCATTGTAATTTTAATATTTTATGTCAAGTACTGCAAATGGTTTTTATTGTTTTAATTTTATTTAAAATTAAATGTTATTTGTATTCATTTATTTTAATTGTATTTATTTATTTAGATTGTTTTATGTCAAAAACGGCACATGTTTTTTTTAATAGTTTTAATTTTGTTTTTAGTAAACTAAGATGTCCTGATTCTCATAGTACTGTGTGTCTGACCCTGGCAGCTGCGTCCGTTGGGGGCGAGGGCGTATCCAGTGGCGGGACAGGTGCAGTGGAAGCTCCCCGGTGTGTTGTGGCAGCGGTAAGAGCAGATGTGTCCACCGGTGGGCAGTGCGCACTCATCGATGTCTGAAAACAACAACAACACAGTTACTTCCTCCCTTCCACAGATACTGGCGTTTGACTGCGAACGAGAGGCGCGAGTCGCTCACCTTCACAGGTGATCCCGTCCACGTCGCTCAGCTGGTAACCGCGGCGACAGTAACACTGATAGGAGCCGTAGACGTTGGCACAGGCCTGACTGCAGGGGCTGCTGTCGCATTCATTGAGGTCTGCATAAAGCACAGGTTAGTGAATAAATGAGAGTAAAGAGTTCATTACTGATACTCATATTGGTTTTCTTGTACCGTCGCAGCTCCTGCCGTCGTCTGCCAGCTTGAAGCCGGTGGTGCAGCTGCACTTGTAGGAGCCCAGGATGTTTTCGCATTTGTGCGCACACAGACGGCCCGGATAATTCCTGCATTCGTTGACGTCTGGTGTTCAAGACAAAGAAATGCGGCATTCAGATTAATAGGTACAGTTAAATAACTTCAACCCTCTGGGGTCTGAGGGTGTTTTGGGGCCCTGAAGAAGTTTTGACATGCCCTGACATTTGTGCTTTTTTTCAGTATCTTAAAAACATATGAATGGTCTAAATCTGATTACATTGTAATCAGAACATATTGGCCTACAATAATATGTAAGCAACATGAATGTACACATTTGTGTTTTTGAGAAAACAACATTTATGCGTGCTTAATGAAAAACTACATTTTTGAAGTCACTGAAATAAGGTCATGAAACACATTCAGAATATTTGTTCACAAGGCTTTTGAGAATTGGATGTGGTATGCTGAAATAAAATATAGATTTAAAAAAAAATATTTTTGTATTATTATCATTATTATTAGATTTGTAGTATTATTTGATATTATTAGCATTATTTTATAATTTTTTATCTAATTTAAAATATATTTGCATATATAATATTTGTTATATTAAGTGGAAAATGCTTAATTAAAAAAAGGAACTCAGATAAGTTTTATATTATTATTTATATTATATTAATTAATATTTTAGTTAATACAGTGACATTTTTTATTAATCCTGCAATATAAATCATTTTAATAAATCCTTATATTTTTCTAATTATATATATATATATATATATATATATATATATATATATATGAAATAACTTTAAATATTTGAAACAAGTTATTTATAAATTAGTTTTATTTTTTATATTTTTAGTATTTGTATTATTTTAATATTATTTAAAATAATATTTTATATTATTTTAATATTATTATTACATTAAAACGGTTTATATACTAATATTATTATTTGATTATTTTAAGTTATTTTATAATGATATAATTAAAATTATTAAACTATATTTTTTTAATAAAATATTTAAAATAAATTATTTATAAACTAGTTTTCTTTTTTATATTATTAGTACTTGTATCATTTTAATATTGTTAACATTAAAACTGTATATATAATATTATTTTTATTTGATTATTTTAAGTTATTTATAATGTTATATTAAAATTATTAAATTCTATGTTTTATAAAAATATTTAAAAAATTATTTATAAACTAGTTTTCTTTTTTATATTATTAGTATTTGTATTATTTTAATATTATTATAACATTAAAATGGTATATATAATATTATTATTATTTGATTATTTTAAGTTATTTTATAATGATATAATTAAAATGATTGAATTATAATTTTTATAAAAAATATTATTTAAAATAATTTTTAATATTATTTTAATCATTATAATATTAAAACGGTATATTTAGTATTATTATTATTATTATTTGATTATTTTAGTTTTTTATAATGATATAATTGAAATTCTTAAATTTTTTATTATAAAAAAATTATATTTTATTTTATTTGTTCGTATTCAGTTACATTTAAAAAAAAGGTGTGACAAGCATTAGAGTTAATGCAAAGTCAAAATTGAAATGATTTCTGCAAATAAATAATTTATATATTATATTTATATATTAATTACAAGTGTTAATAAATATTAATTTTCCTTTTAAATAAATTAACATCTTATAATATCTATCATGTAACGTTTTCATAAATTATTTAAAAATATATTTTTTTAATTAATCCTGCAATAAATGTAAAATTTTATTACAATTATTATTTTAAAAAATCATTAAAAATATTTTTAAATGAACCCTGCAATAAGTAATTAATAACTTAATAAATACTATTTGTATTTAATTGAATTATTACTGCAAATAAATTATAATATATTATTTTTGCATACTAATTATAAGTATAAATACCTTTTAATTATTCCTTTTAATTAAATTAATATTTTATATATATTGTTTTATAAAATATATTGTTTGGGTTTGGACAACTTTAGGAAGGTTTTGATCCACTTTAAATGTTGACTACTATATGTTTGAACCTGCAACCTGTCAGTCAGTGGCTCTTAAGCGCTAACCCACAGCACTCACCGTCACAGGATCTGCTAATGCTGTTAAAGAGGAAGCCGGCCCTGCATTCGCAGCGGTAAGAGCCCACCAGATTAATACAGCCGTGACCGTCACAGGAGTTATCAGGCCCCGCACACTCGTCGATATCTGACACACAAACACAGATTACAGATCACAGTCTGACTGCATACACTGAATTGGACTTTACAAAAAGAAATCATTTGAAATATATACAGTATTAGATATTTTTTGTACATTTTTGTACATTTTTTCATATTATAAGACTATATATATATATATATATATATATTTTTTTTTTTTTTTTTTTGCAAATTTACAATTGTAATATTATATTAATATTATATTAATTATATTTTTTCATATTATGAAAAAGGCAAAAAAATAAATACATATTTTTTGTACATATTTTTCTTTAAGAATTGTAAAATTATAATATTTGGTTATTACATTAATTATATTTTTAATTAAGAACTTTAATCTTGTTTTCAAGACCATTATAATTTTTCTAACAAAAAATATTTATTTACATATATATATATATATATATATATATATATATATATAGGTATATATGTATGTATGTATGTATGTGTGTATATATATATATATATACTTTTTTTATAAAAGTTATACAATTATAATATTGTATTATTATATAAATTATATTTTTAATTAATAAATTGAATCTTGTTTTTAGGACCATTAGGATGTTTTTCATATTATAAGACTCACAAAAATATATATATAATATATATTTTGAAATCTATATTTATTTATTTATTTATTTATTTATTTTTCACATTTACAATTATAATATTTTATTATTATATTAATTATATTTTTTCATATTATGAATATATATATATATATTTTTAGGACCATTAGGATTTTTCCATAATAGATGCATACATACACATATAGATGTGTGTGTATATATATATATATATATACACACACATCTATGTGTATGTATCTCAGTGGTTGCGTTAGACTTTTACGTTGTCCGTAATTTTTACGGACAGGGTCGTAAAAATTCCATCATAATCCATTAATACATGTCATTTTAATTTTCATATTTAAATTTTTTTATTCAATTTATATTTTAAATATATATTTTTAAGTAAGAACTATATATATATATATATATATATACATACATATTTTTCTCTAAGAACTATACAGTTATTATATTTTATTTTATTAATGATATTTTTAATTATAAAGAAAGAAAGAAAGAAAGAAAGAAAATTTAATCTTGTTTTTAGGACTACTAGGATTTTTTTTTTATATTATGAGACTTAAATTAAGAAATTGAATCTTGTCAGAGTCTGACTGCATATTGAACAAGTTTCCGTACCCACGCAGCGAGTGCCGTCGGCGTTCAGATGGTATCCACGTCCACAGGTCACCGAGTGTCTCTGGCAGGTGAAGGAGCCCACCGTGTTGAAGCACATGTGACCCGACGGACACGGCCCCGTCACGCTCAAACACTCGTTTATATCTGTCACACACAAGGGGAACGTTATAGGCTCTGATGTTACGTTACAAACAGTACTGTGAATTTAGGCAGCTCTTGCGATAGTCGCGGTCTCACCGATGCAGCTCCCAAGAGCGTCTTGAATGAATCCCACGCCGCACTGCACTCTGGGACGGCAGCGGAACGAGCCGGCTGTGTTCTGACACTCCAGTTCAGCTGCGCAGTTATGAGTGCCAGTCTCACACTCATCAATGTCTGAAACAGCAAACAGGACACTACAGTTATCATACATGTTATGTCAATTAGACTTCTGCTATTCTGCTATTAGGGGCCAAAATTTGTTTTTTAAATAAAATATTGATTGATCTATCTATCATTTTTGTAATTAGATATTATATTAATAATTATATATTATTATCATTATTATTACTTTTACTACTTTTTTTATTATTATAAAGAAATTGTAATTAATAAATTAGATACATTTTTATTATTTTATTTAGTTTCAATGAGGAAAATGCAATTAAATATTCTAATAGTAATAATTATTTTGTTTAATAATTTTATTTAATCGTATTAATACAATTTATGTAATATTTAAAAGTAAAAACGATCTCTAATTTTTATAATTAGATATTAGATTAATAATATATTATTATTATTATTATTGTTAAAATATTATAATTAATAAATTACATAAAATACTTATTATTCTTATTATTGTTGTGATTTTTTTAAGAATTTTATGTAATAAATAATCATTTTATGTCTTATTCAAAAGTTTTTTTTTTTTGAAACCAATTAGATTTCTTATCCTAAAACAACTCAAACTCTCTAGCACCAGCACTTTAATAATAGTTATTTTGTTGATATTATTATAATTATAATGTAATATTGTATTATTGTTTTATAACAATAGCATTATTTTTTTTTTAAATAAACTTGTTTTTTAAATAGAAAATTGATTGATCTATCATTTTTTAAATTAGATATTAGATTAATAATTATGCATTATAATCATTATTACTCAGGGTACCCGCGGGGTCTTAAAAGCATTGAAAAAGTCTTAAATTTGATAATCTCAAATTAAGGCCTTAAAAGCCTTGAATTTGGTATACAAAGTCTTGGATTTCATTACAAAGGTCTTATTTTATTTATTTTTGCCTTTCCTAGGATTAAGGTCATACCGTATCAAAATTAACTGTTACTAATGTAGGTTAATTAAAAATTCATGCAGCGTAAAGTTGAGTGCACCTCGCGCTCCACGTCATAGCAGAAAGCGCGAAAGCGTGCGCACCCGTTACTATGGTTACTAGGTAGGGCTGGGCGGAAAATCGAGTTCTGGGGATATATCGATATGATTCCCCAACGCGATGCGGGATTATCCAATATCTTTCATATCTATATGGTTTGAGGGCACACATGCGCGTGCGGGTTCTGCGCGAAACAAGGAAACAGGAACACGCAGCGCCGGTCAACACAGAAAACATACTGGTCAGTAAAATGAAAAACAATGGTTCACTTACCTGGAGATGGTTCAGATTTAAAACTTCCTATGAGCAGCAAAAACAGCCCATCTGCAGGGAATGTTATAAACCAGCTGTATCAAAATGTGGAAGCACGTCAAATCTCTTCCACCATTTAACGTTACAGCTTTACAATAAAGTGAAGTACGATGAGTATTTACCACTTTGGCCACGAAGGCTAACGTCGCAAAATCGCTAGCCCGACGTCCCGGGGCTATTGTGTTTTCCAGTCGGGCTAACAAAGTTCTTTGACCAAAAGGTGTCTCTTCAAAGGGCTCCTGCCAGGTCCAAAAACTCCTCAATTTAGTTGTATCAAATTTAAGGCCATTAAACGTTTTAAATATGTTAAATAGCATAAGAAATGTCAATTATAATTTAGGAGGTCTAACATTTGGGGAGGGAAAGACGAGAATCGCGATAGGGCTGGATTAAACTTCAAAAGGCAATGATGTCATTGAATAAAAACATACGTACTGCACGTTTTAAAGTCAAAACGCCACACGGATGTCTTTATATGAATGTATCTGAAGGGAACCGACTGTCCTCAGAAACGTGTCGTTGGCATTTTCATTTCATGTCTGATAAAACTGCGTCAATGCTGTTTTGTATACAGCCGTTACTAGGGAAACCGTAATATTTCAGCGCTCCTAAAGCGCCACCCCCCCCCCCCCCCCCAGTGACGGAGAATGACATTTTGTTTCCACATTTTTTTCAGCTGTTTGTCAAATGATTGCAATTATCGACCTGTTTTTATGCAGCAATCACAAAGAGTTGTAAATGTGAAAGAAGTTAATGTGCCTTCTCAATATCTAAACAATTAAGACAGTAATATTTATGTTTTAAATAAATAAATAAATTATATACTCAATTGATCCCTTTTAATGGTATAAAGGCTGAAATGGCATTGTATAAGCTATTTTGTTTTTGTGTGTACCCGTATCTGAATTATAAATCATGCCATTTTATGGCTGAATATTCTACAGTACACTGTCCAATCCTACTCATACTGTTCATTTTACTTGTGCAGCTCTCAAAAAGGGTCATAAATTGCCTTAAATTGATATTTAAAAATTCAGCAAATACACCAAATAGTGAAATAAAATTCCTTCCTTGATATGTTTATATTTGTGTATTGATAAAATTGCAGCCAAGGCAGCAGAGCGGCAAAGTTCAAATTTATTTATTACAAATCAAATGTGTGTTACGCTGTTGCGTATGTATTAAATATAACTGATAATTTAAATAAAATGTTTCATTTAATTCAAGTAGCCCACTTGTACATAATTATTTTCTAGGGTTCAAAATTTATACAGATTTGACATTTTCCCCTCATACTTCTGTCGGAATGGGTACAAAGTTGGCATTGAATTTCATTTGAAATGGTATTAAAAAGGTCTTAAAAAGCCTTGAATTTCATTTGGAGGATCCTGGGGGTACCCTGTTACTATTATTATACATTTTTTATTAATTTTAAAATAATTGTCATTAATAATTTTAATCATAATAATCATTATAATACATTTTATTAATAATACAAATATATATATCTATAATTTTATAATTAGATACTAGATTAACAATCTAGCCCCATTTGAGCCTCTTGCATCAGTTGAGCTTTGCTCTGGCCTCCATTAAGAGTGTTACATTCCAGAAAGTTATTAGGTGGTTGTTTTGTCTGTTGCTCTTTTTTTCTTTATTTCAGGTCCTTAGTGGTTCCATTGCTTGCTGCTCCTGATTGGTTGGCTCATGTTCCATTATGTCAACCAATCCCGTCATTCCATTCTCCTCATTGGTTGCTGCACATCTCAGTACTTCAACCAATCCCGTCACTCCATTATTCTGATTGGTTGCTGCACATCTCAGTACTTCAACCAATCCCGTCACTCCATTCTTCTGATTGGATGCTGTACATCTCAACACTTCATCCAATCCTGTTACTCCATTCTTCTGATTTGACGATAATCTGTTTCAGTGCACCGTCCTCAACCAATCCCCATTTTCCAGTTGGCTTTTAAGAAGCCATTTCAGGAATTAGAGTTAGTCTTGAGACTCACTTTGTTCTGGCTACACTTTGTTTTTGTCAGTCAACATGTTGGTGATATTCATGACTGAGAGACTGGTGTAGGACTGTAGGACTGGTGTAGGTATGGGACCTACAAGCTTTCTCTGTCGACGAAACGAGCCTGGAATTCGGGCCCGGTTATGTGCCCAAGGTTCCCACCACGCCTTTCTGCGATCAGGTGGTGAACCTGCAAGCTCTGCCCCCGGAGGAGGCAGACCCAGCTTCTGCGCTGCTGTGTCCAGTTCACGCCCTACGCATTTACGTGGACCGCACTCTGCACTTCAGACGCACCGAGCAGCTCTTTGTCTGCTTCGGAGGTCAGCAGAAAGGGAATGCTGTCTCCAAACAGAGGTTGGCTCATTGGGTGGTAGATGCCATCTCCCTGTCTTATTTATATCAGGGAGATCCATGCCCCTTAGGTGTTCATGCCCACTCCACTAGGAGTGTTGCTTCATCCTATGCGTTGGCTCATGGCGCCTCACTAGCAGATATCTGTAGAGCTACGGGCTGGGCGACACCGAATACCTTCAGCAGGTTCTACAACCTTCGCGTAGAGGCCGTGTCCTCCCGCGTCTTAACATAGACATCAGGTGAGCGGGAGAAGGGCTGGGGCCTCATTTATAAAACTTTCTTACGCACTGATTTGATCTTAGAGTGTTCGTACGATCAAATCCACATCAAAGTACAGATTTATAAAAACCGTCTTTGACGTGGAAAAGTACTTATCTCCACGTCAGATTCCAGCTTGGCGTACGACCGTTTCCTTGTGGTAATGCCTGGTATTGCAGATAGTTCAGCCTCACTATAATTTGATTTCTTGCGCTCCTTTTTACTTGCCATTGTCACAGAGTTTTTGCTTTAGGAATGAGCTCATTTTATATGTTAATTAATTAAGCAGGGGCGTTTCGACGGCGGAACATTCAGCTGCACACAATTCCACGATCATTTGTGATTTATAACCGAATGACTGGCGTACGCATGGATTTCGTGGTACGTTCGTTTTCTCTGAATCGCTCTTACGATCAAATCAGAAAAGTTCTTAGATAAAATCAAGGATGGTTTCTACGCAAGTCTTTATAAATGAGGCCCCTGGTGTCGGCTTGCTTGGCATGCAAATACCACTCGCCAATTTTCATTGGCCTTTTGAATAAGGCTCAGAGATGATCGGTCTCTCAAGCCAGTGTTGTTTTCGTCAACGATGACGATGACGAAATCATTTCGTTGACGCCACTTTTTTCATGACGATAACGAGACGACGACGAGATAAAAATGGCTCGTTGATGACTAAAACATGACGAGACGTGTGTGAGTTTTCGTTGACGAGACGAGAATAGACGAAAATGTTAGTGGGTGGTCCGTCAGACGTTTAAAATGCATGACATTTCTGCTTATTGTGCATGCCAATTAAAACTTAAAAAGTATCTGACGCTATGGCCAGCCGTTTAGCATTAAATACTCTTTGCTATACTAGTATGGCAAGCCGTTTTAGCATTAAATACTCTTTGCTATACTAGTATGGCAAGCCGTTTTAGCATTCCATCCTTGTTTGTCTTTTATGTTCTAAAACATTCCTTCATTATTGTAATTATTGGTGAAAATAGTCGATCCGGAAGCTCACATTGTGTTGAACTATAGGTCTGCTATTTTCAGAACTTATAAGTGACACTACCCAACAGCAAAATACTTACTGACCTACATTAATTTGTTAAAAGACTACTTTTAACAAAGACTAATTTGTTAAAAGACCCTTTTTTTGACTAAAACCAGACTAAAACCTTTTTGACTTTTCGTCGACTAAAATTGGACTAAAACTATCACATATAGAAGTGACTAAAATTTGACTAAAACTAAGAAGCATTTTAGTCCAAAAGACTAAGACTAAGACTAAATCTAAGATGGTTGTCAAAAACAACACTGTCTCAAGCGAGATCCCAATGTAACGTCTCCGTTCCCTCCTTCAGGGAACGAGGGTTACCTTCGTAACCTAGACATTATTTTATTATTAGTTATAATTTATTATAATTATTATATATTATATATATATTATACATTTTATTTTATATATATTATTAATAAAATATTGGTATATAATTAAAAAAAAAATCTAAAAAATCAATTAGATTCCTTATCCTAAATAAAGTGTCTAAAAAAAGGTTTCAATTTCTTTATATAACATTTAATTCCTTATTTTGAATGATTTTGTAAATTATCATAATATATTACTGTATTTTATTATATATCATCACACATTTTTTGAGAATTTTTACTGCATTTTAAAACCCACAATTTCTACCAAAAAAAAACAATCAGATTTCTGCCCAAAGCACGCAGCCTAAGCAGTTTATGAATGTGTGTATACCTTCACACTTGTTGCTGTCGGTGAGCTCGTATCCCGTCCCGCAGCTGATGACCCTCTGACAGCGGTACGAGCCCAGCGTGTTGATGCAGCGTTGGCCTGCGATGCAATGATAAGCGCCCAGGAAACACTCGTTGATGTCTGCAGACACACACACAGTTCAGTCCATCCCTTAGACTAGCATATTAAAATCCATTCAGAGGTTTATTAGTTCACATTTACTGACCTTCACAGGTTTTTGCGTCCGCTTTCAGCTTGTATCCCTCCAAACAGACACACGTCCCGTTAAGACAATGCTGAGAGCAACCGGCAGCTTTAATGCAAACACACAAACAACTTTAACAATCTGCACATGAACACAAATGTACTGCAAAATCAATGATAGATATATAAGATGCATTTGATTATGTGTTTATAGGATTGTATAGTATATAGTTACCTTTGCAT
>NW_027394748.1:0-13941 GCF_049309525.1 Garra rufa | reverse complement strand
ATATATATATATATATATATATATATATATATATATATATATATATATAGTAAAATAAATTATAAGTGATCATATAAGTAAATTTGAAAATATGTATAAATTTAATTAACAAATTATTAATAAAAAATTATATCTAATTAATGTATATATCTAAACAATATATAGAATTGTATTTAATTTATATTATATAGTTACATAATGTTAGAAAAAATTAAATGTCTAAATAAAATTTATATTTAATAATATATAATATTTAATAATAATAATAATATTTAAATAAATAAATGTATCGAATTATATTTAATTTATATTACATAAAGTTATATAATATTTGAAAAAATAATTTAGATATTAAATAAAAATATATACTATTATATATTTATTATATATACATATATAATTTGAAAAAAATACATATTCATAAAATAGGTACATATTTACAAATTGTATTTATAAAATACTATGTATAGATTAAATTAATAAACATTTAATAATACATACATATTAAATGATTCAATTAAATAGATATAATGTTATGATTTGCAATGTCCTGTCATTATTGGTCACTAGAGGTCTCTCTAACACCAGCCAAACTCTTCAGCATCAGGCCGAATATCCGCTTCACTACAGCGCTGATAACAAATAATCTTCAGCAACACAGCTGTGGGCCAGCAGACAGATAATAAATGCCATGCCATAAACATCCCACGATAACTCCAAAACCTGCTCATATCCAGAACTAAATGAACCCATTTGGTTTGGTGAAATATGCTGACGTAAAAAAAAAAAAGACAAACCTGATCACTGCAACATTTACAAATGACTCACCGTTCTTCTTGAGGAAGTGTAAAGCATCTCTGTATCCCTGCTTGCACATGCTCTTCATCACCTGAGCAAAAGCAAAGCACAAGATTAATGTCATTTTGGCAGTCGGTGTGTATTTTTAGGCCGTGTTAAATGAGGTGTGTGTGTGTTACCAGAGGATCAGGTGGAAACAGCGCTCTGGAGACTCTGTAGAGGTTGGCCAGCGTGAACTGAATGGAGGTGTTTGTGAAGCGCAGCTCATGAATGTTGGTTGAGCTGATGTCTCGCGGGCAGATGTCACTCTCGCCTGAGAACGGAGACACTGTGATGGTGTTTTTCAGCTCGTACTGAGGCAAGTTATCACTGATGCCACCGTCCACGTACCGCTGAGAGACAAACACACAGAGAATGGATTATTTTCATATCTATTCTTCAAATTGATTATTTATTTAATTATATTTTTTATATTGCATGCCACTCACTTAGTTTTTTTTTACATTTATTTCATTTGTTAATATTATTTGTTCACTCTATATGCACTGTAGTTACCTAACAAACTCTATATATAATAATTTTTATAAAACATATTAACAAAATGAATGAATGAAGTAGATAATTAAACACTGATAATTTAATGTGTCTTTTCATATTACTTGTTTAATATTATTTTTGATTATTAAACACTAATAATTATATAGAAATTTAATATAAATTATATAGATTTTAATATAAATAATTAAATGAACAGAATTATATTCCATTTATATATATTTATTTTGAAAAAAAAATTATACAAAAGTATATATACACACCGGTATTATCACTACATAAGTATATTCGAACATTTTATATGTATAAATTAAATTAATAAAGAATAATTATATATAATTAAATGTATATATATTTATATTTATATATAGTTAGAAAATAGTTAAAATGTTTTATTTATATAATATAAAGCAATTTAATTTAATTTAATTTCAGCTAACTAAACAAAACAATCTATTTAACGATTGTTTTTTACTGTTAAATTGTTCAATTAATTTTTTTATTTTGTTAAATACATTGTTTAGTTAATGTCCACATTTAATTTAATTGTTAATTTAACCCTTAATTTCATTTCATTTAATAATTTTAGAGTGCAGTTTAATAAGCAAAATATTACAAAAAAATTATAATAATTAAACACTAATAAGTTATTGTGCTTTTTTGATGTAGGAAAATAGCATTAATTTGGAAATATATATTTCATTTATATTATATAAGGTTAATTATTAATTGTTGTTACAAACATGTTAATTTTACTCTGCAATTTAATTTAATTAAATTAATTAAATGTACTTGACTTAATTTTATTTATTGTACATTTTTTTAATATTACTTGTTTATTAATTTTTTAATACATTGTTTGGTTTAATGTCCTCATTTAATTTAATTGTTTATTTAATTTAATTTCATTTCATTTAAAGCGCAGCTTAACAAACAAAAAACAAAGATACAAATTATAAAGATAATTAAACACTAATAATTTAATTTGTGTATTTTTGTTCATATTTACTATTTACTATCATTTAACTTAATTTAATTATCATTTAATTTAATGGTTAATTCAATTCTATTAATAAACTCAATATTTCTAACAATAATTAATTTATACAGATAATTAAACACTAATATTTTGATTTGTGTATTTTTGTAAATATTACTTAATGTATTTAATTTTATTTATTGTGCATTTTGTTTATATTACATGTTTATAGTTTTAATTGTTACATTTATTTTAATTGTTAATTAAACCTTTCATTTCATTTCATTTCATTTAATAGTTTTAGAGTGCAGCTTAAAATGAAAATAACAAAAAAATAACAAAAATAAATAAATTGTAAAGGTAATTAGACACTAATCATTTAATGTGTATTTTGTTAATATTAATTGTTCACCATGAATCACTACATTAAATTTAATTATCATTTAATTTAATTGTTAATTTAATTTAATTTAGTAATTTTGGTTAATTTTGTTAATATAACTTGTTTACCATTGTTCACATTTATTTTAATTGTTAATTTAATTTAATTTAATAATTTTAGAGAGTAGCTTAATAAACGAAAACAATCTTTCGAACAATAATTAATTTATAAAGATAATTAAATGTGTGTATTTATTGTTTAGGCATTTTGTTAAATGCATCGTTTAGTTTATGGTTTTAATTTAATTCAATTTAATTATTTTAGAGTGTAAATTGAATTTAAGTTAATTTAACAATCTTTATTTAGAAATATAGTTAAACACTTTTGTTCATATTACTTATTCATTAGTTTATCATTTATTTTTTAAATGCATCGTTTAGTTTACGGTCCACATTTAAATGTTAAAATGTTTAAATGTTAATTTAATTTATTTTAATAATTTCATTTCATAATTTCAGAGTGTAGCTTAATAAACTAAACAATCGTTCTAACAATAATTTATTTATTAATTTATGTAATTTAATGTTATTTGTATATTTTTGTTACTATTACTTGTCCATTAATTACTTTTCGATTTATATTTTGCTTAACTTCTCACTCTATGCAAACGCTTTGGTAAAACTGAAACCGACATAGTGAATATGAAACCATTAAGATTCAGGTCACATGTAATGTTTTACTGTTTTACTGCAGTGCTGCTTACAGGCAGAACAGTAGAAAGAAGAGCAGCTTTCGGAGCGCTGGCAGTCTTATGAGATTTGCCGCAACAAACAAACACACAGATGCATTATTTGAGATTCTTGTCAGAATGCACACAGCCAATGCACAAATGCAAACGTACAGTAATCCCAGCCTACACACACACACACACACACACACGCACACACACACACACACACGCACACGCACACACTGACTCACTGACTGGCACAGGATGCAGGGAAGGCGAGACACGTGCCACATGAGCAAACACTGACTTATGGACACCAGCTCACTGATCTCACTGATCTGACATCAGCTTTACCTTTTACCTCTCCATGACTAATAGCACTCACACGGTTTGACTCTTTTATTCTGATGCAAATCACTGGCTGCTTTTTTATAGTGTCAAATGAGACACTGTTTAAAAACATTTTTTTTGAGCTGCACAGCACAATAAGAAAGAGTTATATAATAAGAACGAGTAAATCTTAAAAAATAAAGATTATGTTTTGCATAAAGAAATTGAAGCTTTTGCACTGTGACATTATTTTAGTGATAATTAACCACATTTTTCCTCAAATTTTCATTAATGTGATAATGTTAAAAATATTATATATTATTTAAACAGAAAAAAGTAATTTAATTATGTGTTGTTATTTTCTTAATAACCACATTTGCCTTCAATTCTTATTATTGTAATGTAAGAAAAAATAATTATAGATTATTTTTTTTAAAAGTATTAAAAGTGTCATTCTCTTAAATTCTAATTACTGTAATGTGAGAAAAAATACATTACTTAAATGTAAGAAATTTTATTTTCTTGATAATTAACCATATTTTCCTCAAATTCTCATAACTGTAATGTGAGAAACAAATAGTTAAATGCTATTTAAATTGAAAAATATTACTTTAATTAAAATGTGTCATTATTTTCTTGATAATTAACCACATTTCCCTTAAATTCTCATTACTTTAATATGAGAAAAATAATAAAACAATTGTATATTATTTAAATTGAAAAAAATACATAATTAAAATGTGTCATTATTTTTAGATAATTAACATTTCCCTCAAATTCACAATACTGTAAAAAATTATACATTATTTAAATGTAAAAAAATCTTTGAATTAAAAGTCATTATTTTCTTGATAATTAACCATATTTCTCATTTCTCAAATTCTCATTACTATAATGTGAGAAACAAATCGTTAAATGCTATTTAAATTAAAAAATATTATTTTAATTAAAATCAGGTGTAATTATTTTATTAATAATTAACACTTTTCTCAAAATCTCATTACTGTAATGTGATAAAATTATCTAGAATGGAAAAAAGTAATAATTAAAATGTCATTGTTTTCTTTATAATTAACCACATTTTCCTCAAATTCTCATTAACGTTACATGAGAAAAAATAACAATATCTTGTTTAAATTAAAGAAATACATTTTCATAAAATTTCCTTAAAATTCTAATTGCTATAATGTTAAAAAATATTTATATTTTACGTAATTTAAATTGAAAAATATTATTTTAATTTAAATGTGTTATTATTTTCTAGACAATTAACCACATTTCTCTTAAATTCTCGTTACTGTAATGTGAGAAAACGTATTGTATATTATTTAAATTGAAAAAATATATATAATTAAACTGTGCCATCATTTTTTTTTATATATTTAACAAAATTTCCCTCAAATTCACATTATACATTATTCAAATTGAAGAAATATATTTTAATTAAATTGGCATTATTTTCTTGATAATTAACCATAGTTCCCCCAAATACTAAAAATATTTTGGCATTTGGTTCAATAATAGTTAAATAATAATTATACATTATTTAAATTGAAAAAAGTCAGTTTTCTTTATTAACCACATTTCCCTTAAATTCTCATCACTGTAATGTGAGAAAAAAATAATACCTTTTTTAAATTAAAGAAATATATTTTAATTAAAATTTGTCATTATTTTCTTGATAATTAACCCCATTTCCCTCAAATTTGCATTACTTTAATGTGAGAAAAAAAATATTATACATTATTTAAGTAAAAAATATTTTTTTTATTAAAATATATACATTTTAATTAAAAGTGTCATTTTTTAAAATAATTAACAATATTTAATATTAAAAAACTGCAAAATCTTATTTAAATTGTAAAGTATTTCATTTTAATGAATATATTCCTCTGACATTTTCTTACGATAATTAACCACATCTTCCACTTAAATTCTTATTACTCTAATTAAATATATAAATATATAAGAATATATAAGAATACATTATTTAAATGGTAACCTATTTAATTTGAATGAAAATAATGTCACAATGCTAAAATAAAAAGCTAATGGATCTTAAAAAATACTTAATAATGTTTTTTAAATACAATAAGAAGTTTAAAAACTAAACCCTAAGAAAAACAGAAAGCACTACTCAAAAATACACAAACAAAACAAAATTCGAGGAAAAACACAAGAACTAGAGCAAAGATCAGAAAACTGGCAAAGGTCATGAAGAGAAAAAGAAAGGTAAACAAATACTCTACTCGCTGCTTTTACATCCAAAAAAAACAACAACACTATTTCTCCTGGCACAACATCTGAATCCTAATGAAAACAACGTCTTTTTCTACAAAAGCATTAATGATTACAGAAGCTCTGCGTTTCCCAACATTTATAACACTTTATAAAAACAGAAGTAATGTTTGCGCAAGCTCTTACAGCATTTCACCAACATTTCACAGATATTTTCATCCTAATTTAGATGTCAAACAACACCACTGCTCATATTGCTCCTAAAAATAAGTAATAAATGCATCCTGCATCACACATTCAATTAATAAACATAAATCAATAAATAGAATATGTTCTGGGCAAAAACACTTAAATTAAACAAACACTTGAATTAAACATCATCATTAATTTCTTGATAATTCACCACATTTTCCTCAAATTCTCATTACTGTAATGTGAAAAAAAATAATTACACAATATTTAAATTATATATATATATATATATTTTAATTATAAAGTGTCATTATTTTCTTGATAATTTACCACATAACCCTTAAATTCTCAATACTGCAATGCAAGTAAAAAATAATTATACGTTATTTAAATGGAAATTTTTTTTTATTAAAAAGTATTTTCTTGATAATTCACCAAATTCTCCTCAAATTCTCATTACTGTGATGTAATAAAAAATAATTGTACATTATTTAAATTGATTTAATTATTTAAATATTACCGTAATGTGAGAAAAATAATTATATTTATACAATATTTATTTACAATACAATATTATACAATATTATATTTTTACAATATTAAAATTGAAGAAATATATTTTAATTAAAATGTCATTATTTTCTTAATATTTGACCTCATTTACTCAGTACTGTAATGTGGGAAAAATAATTATACATTATTTAAACTGACACATTTCCCTCATTACTGTAAAACAAGAAAAAATAAAAATAATACACTTAATTTTAATTAAATTAAGTTTTCTATTATTTTCTTGAAAATTAACCTTTTTTTTTTAATGCGTGATGATTCGCTTGCAAAAATGAAAGTGAGCACAGAAAGGGCGATCATATTGCAGTTGTAAATCAATTACGAGTAATTACATCATAACTGGATACATACCACTCCCTGCAGGGTTGGCGGTATCAGGCCACAGTACACGGGAATGTAAGCGCTGCAGACACACGCCTGCACACAAACACATAAAATAAGCACACAAGGGACTTAGCCATGAAACCATAATATCATAATAATCTAAATCACATGCATCTACTGTAAATATGAGTATTAGGAGGTCATGTCAGTTTAGTCTCACTAAACCTGCTGTGAATGAAGATATCTTTGCACATGTGTGTGTGTGTGTGTGTGTGTGTGTGTGTGTGTGTGTGTGTGTAAGTACACACTTGCACGAGTTCCTCATTGCTGCTGAAGTGTGTCACCAGCACGTTTTCTCCATCCGACACGCGGGTCAGAGAGATGCCCAGGCGGCCGGTGGCCCGTATGTGGCCGTCGGGCGGCAGCACGCGATGCATTACGGATCGCATGATCTTCACCAAGTTGAAAGAAGGGTGCATAGGGCCCAGGAAGCGCTTTCGGGCTTCTTTAGCTACGTCAATAATGCCGGCACCGGCCTCCCCTGTCACAGGACCAGAAAGAGAGCAGTTAGTGGTCACACACTGACAATAAGCAACAGGTGGATGTTGTGCCTTTGCACACGAGAAGTGTACACTTTGACATAGATACTAAATATAGATGAACACAGACCAGATGAAACTTATGATAATACCGTGGTACTTTGATGTAAACTATTGTATTGAGTGACTAATGTATTCATATTAGAGCTGCAAAGTAGTTCCTAATCTTATCGTCTCAGAAAATCGCAGCTTTACATTTTCCGCCGGTCTTAGTACACGATATAACTACAGAAGAGTCAAGTTTTAAATAGGACAAATATGGAAACTCGTTGGTCATTTTTGAACGCGATGCTACTGGTCTAATAGGATTCAATGATCTATGCTAAGCTATGCTAAAAGTGATATCGCCAGAACAGGAGAACGGCTGAATGGATTTCAAAACGGTAAAACTCAACTTATTAACTCGAGGGGAGTTGGAGAATGTGAAGAAAAAATAGTTGAGTGTTCCTTTAAGGAAAATGATGTTAGATTTATACGTGAAATATTTACACTACCAGTCAAAAGTTTGGACAAACTTGACTTAATGTTTGTTTTTTGTCAAATATTAATTATGTAAAAAATATATATATAATATATTTTTTATTTGATTTTATTCAAATACAAATTGTGCCAAGGAATGACTCTGAGTTTGTTTTTAAGAAAAACTGAAGTTAAGATTTTTTTTTCCCCATGGACAAAAGCTAATGATTTTCTTAAAAAACTAACGGAGAATCATTCCTTGGCACAATTTGTATTTAAGAAAAAACATAAAATCAAATCAAATTAAATTAAATACAATAAAAAAAATAATAATTATATTTGACTAAAAATAAGAAAAGTATTCAAGTGTGTAGTCAAGTGTGTCCAAACTTTTGACTTGTTGTATGTATATATATATATATATATATATATATATATATATATATATATATATATATATAATAAAGTATATACAAGTGTTTACATACAAATATTTATATATATATATTATTTTAAGACCATGGTATTTTTGAAAGTACAGTGCAGAATCATAAAAACGCAACGGTACAAGAACTTCTGTGCCATTGTAGATCTAAAAATACCATGGTATTACCATCTGGTACCACCAAAGTACGCTTTATAGTTTATAAATAGTGCCTCAGTCCAAAAAAGAAACATGTTTTTACCATGGTAAATATTCATAAACTTGCCCTTTATACACTGTAAAATAGTTTTTTAAGCTGTAATGTGTTACTTGATGTTTTTTCTTTGAAATTATTTGTAATTATTGTTTTTTCAGTAGTTTATTTAGTAATGTTTTAAATGTTTTAAAATGTTTTATATGACTTTACTTGTAGTTTTAACTTTAATAAACTTTTTCTGACAGTATTTTAAACATGTACCATGGTAGTACCATTGTATTTTTGGAAGTACATTGCAGAATCATGTAAATGCTACGGTATATGAAGTAAATGTAAATTTACATTGTAAATCTAAAAATACCATCTGGTACCACCAAAGTACAATTTACAGTATATAAATAGTGCCTCTTTAAAAAATACCATGTGTTTACCATGGTATATATTCATAAAACATGACACATATACAATGTAAAATCATTTTTTTAAGTTATAATGTGTTACTTAATGTTCCTTTGTAATTATTGTTATTTGTTTAGGGTTTTTTTTGTAGTTTATTTAGTAATGAAAATGTTTTATATGGTTTTACTTTTAGTTTTAACTTTAATAACCTTTTTTTTACATGGTATTACAGTGCTACCATGGTATTTTAAACAAATACCATGGTAGTACCATGGTAGTATTTTTGTAAGTACATTCCAGAATCATATAAATGCTACAGTACATAAAGTTCAGTGCCATTTTAAATCTAAAAATACCATGGTATTACCATCTGGTACCACCAAAGTACGTTTCATAGTATATGAATAGTGCCTCAATCAAAAATACCATGTTTTTACCATGGTAAATATTCATAAACATGTTTCTTTACACTGCAAAATCGTTTTTTTTTTTTTTTTTTTTTGTAATTAAAACAAAGAGCATTCTACTGAAAAATGTCAAGTTTAATTCAATGTGTTACTTCACTTTCATTTGTAATATTTGGAATTAATATAATTCTGATAGTAACCACTTATCTCTATATGTTCTCTATTATAGATCAGTGATAGTAACACGTGATACTACTGTATCTTGAAATGAATTTACCATGTTACAAATTAATGTACCATGATATTTAGAAGGCATTGCAAGGTTGCCTCGCATTTGTTTTATTTAAGTGGCTAAAAAACAATTTTAAATCAGTTTACCCAAACAAGCACCGCTGACCAGCGCAGATGCCGTGATCGCGCCCGCGGACGCGCCGTAAATGTGACGCGCATTCTCCACCAGAAACGGCGCGTGCTCCTGGAGACAGCTGGCCACTCCAATGTGATAAATACCCAGAAAACCACAGCCTGCGAAAGAGATATTCCACGGAGAGTCGAGGGGAAACATCTTGATTTCTTCTTAAAAATCTGTAGATAACGTCAATAAATCCTTCTACTTTCGTTCAGAGTCTTTTACGCGCTTGAAGCATCGCGGATGATCCATAAATGACATTACAGTGCACTTCTAACGTTTCTAACGACCTAAACACTAACGTCAAGCGATTAAAAAGTTTCTAAAGTGATGAACAACCACTGACGCAAGACTCTTGAGTGCGACCTGAACTTCAGTATTTATCCGTTAGCCTGTTGAATAACTTTACGTCAAGTGACCGGTGTTTTGACGTGCTCGTCACCGTCACAAAACAGGTCACAAACATCAATGGGGAGGGGCGTGTTGACATTGGGCGGGGCTGAGGCGAAATTAGCCAATCAGGGGCCGCGCTGGTGAACTCTATCCACTTTCTCTCAGCTGTCAGTTCAAGTGTTTCCTCGAATGTGCCCTGAGTTGTCAGTCACGTGCGTTTATCAGCTGTGTTTTGTTATTGAGTGTTTTTTTTTTTCATTATGACGTGTGAAGCTTGCAATTACAAGGTCATTTGAATTTTAATATTTTAAATGTTTAATAAAACATATTTAGATATAAATTAAAATATTAACATTAACATAATACATTACTTATTTTTGTTAATCAGTGTCAATAAACACTGCAGTTCCTGCAGTTAGTGTGACACAACTGGTCCTCATAATGTATGTTGTTTGAATGGTGTTTTCCACCTTTGTACAGTGTTTTACAACATGGATCCTCCCAAATGACATGATTTTAAAAATATGTCCTCTCGGGGGACTGTAGAGGACCATTTTGTTTGCAATGTTCTTCTGATTTATTTTAGTGCGGTTGTGTTAAGATTCCTTGTGTGCATGCACTCGTGGGACACGGGAACGTTCACGCATAAAAATGTGTTTTGGGATGTCGGAGAGTTCAGAGTTCACAGGGCCAACCTTACAAAATAATATTTTTGTCCGATCCAAGAGGTGAGACCAACACTGTTCCACAAATCGATTTTCTGGGCATCTTTCCTGAAATTCTTTCCTTGCCTGCCAGTGTGGAGCATAACATTTTGTACAAAAACACATTTGTCATGGTTATATATGAAAACGTGTGGTCCTAAATGGTCCTGCTGTGTGAAAAATACATTTCTGATAAGGTTCCCTCAAAGTTATGAACAAACATTTCTACAGTAACAATAACAGCATTAATTTAAAGTTACCTTTCTCAAAATATATATATATATATATATATATATATATATATATATATATATATATATATATATATATAAATCTCTAAATGTTAGCACAACAACCTACATTGTAGCATTACATTATTTATACAGCTTGGAGCATTTTACAGACAAGTTTTAAGTTTTAGGCCGGATAATAAAATAACACTGCCCTGCACTCTTAAAAATAAAGGTGCTTTAAAAGGTTCCTCACAGCGATTCCATAGAAGAACCATTTTTGATTCCACAACCATTCAGTTAAAGGTTCTTTAAAGAACCATCTCTTTCTTACCTTTTTACAATCTGAATAACTCTCTTTTGCCACAAAGAATGTTTTGTGAAACGGAAAGGTTCTTCAGATGTTAAAGGTTCACCACTTAAACAAAAAAGGTTCTTCTATGGCACTGCTTTTATTTTTAAGTGAGTGTGGAGTGTGGGCACAGAATGGTTTAAAGGCCCCTGAAATCACAGACTTGTCCCTCACGTGGTTGAAACGACGATCCGAGGGAGTGATATTTCAACTGGACCCCCCGTCTGGTCCAGTGCCCTGGGCAAGTGCCTGGAAAATGTTGCTACTTGTATCAGAATTTTCTGAAAATAATCAAAAGTAATGTTCTCATGACCTTTGCAAAATGATTCATTTTAAAGAAAAACTGGATGTTTTGAATGTTCAGAGAACATTCAGAAATAGTATTGTCATGTTGTCTGGGAACAATAAAGCAAAACGTTCTTAGAAAATATTTTTCTTCGCTGGAAGTCTCTCAATTAATATGAGCATGCAAAAACTACATGCATGTACAATAACTTCATTTTTGCTCATAAATAGTTAATATAAATAATAATATGCATAAATTATAGAATTTTATAATAATTCTTATACTGTATTTACAGTGCATGTATATATATATATATATATATATATATATATACTTTAAGTCAGAATTTGCCAGGGGTATGAATAATTTCGAATTTTTCGAATTATTCATACCCCTGGCAAATTCTGACTTAAAGCTACTTTTATTCAACCAGCAAGTTTTTTTGTTTTTGTTTTTGTTTTTGGACCAGAAATGACACAAGCTTCTTCCAAAAGATAAGACAATGTACAAGAGGCATCATTGTGGAAAAAAAATATTTCTCAGTTATTATTTACATTTGAACAAAAAGTGGCATGTCCAAAATTATTCATACTCTTTGCAAACTGTCACAGTCTATGAGAAAATCCAAAGTTCTATACCATTCCAAATAGTCCAAGCTGTTCTAAAGCATCCTAATTACCCTGATTCATTGGGAACAGCTGTTAATCAACTCAACAGGTGAAAAACAGAAGCTCTCTGCTGTTGGTTTGTGGACAGTCATGGCTAAGACAAACGAGCTCACTGAGGGCCTGCGGCTGCACATTGTGGCTGCTCACAAGTCAGGAAAGGGCTATAAGACCATATCTAAATGTTTTAAAGTTTTCAGTGGCTACAGTGCAAAGTATTATTAATAAATCCAAGACGTTCCACACTGTAAAAAATCTCAGTGGATGTAGTCGGAAGCCAAAAGTGACACCTGTGCTGGCCAGGAGGATAGTGAGATGAATCTGGGCTCTGCTGGTGGCAACATCTCAAGGCAGACAGTCCAACAGACACTGCACACCGCTGGGTTCCACGGACTGAGACCAAGGAGGACACCACTTCTCCAGAGAAGGCACACAAAAGCCTGCTTGGCTTTTGCAAACGCTCATCTGGACAAAGAAGAAGACTTCTAGTCTTCTGTTTTATGGTCAAATGAAACAAAAATTTAATTGTTTGGACACAATGATGTAGCCTTCATTTGGCGTAAAAAAGGAGAAGCCTTCAACCTTAAGAACACCATCCCCACTGTCAAACATGGTGGTGGGAACCTGATGTTTTGGAGGTGTTTTCCAGGGAACCTAATAACAGTAGGGACCATGAAAAAGGAGCAATACTGTACATTAAAATTCTCAACAACAACATCGGGCAGTCTGCAGAGAAACTTGGTCTTGGGCACCAGTGGACATTTCAGCACGACAACGACCCAAAACACACAGCAAAAGTGGTGAAGAAATGGTTAGCAGACAAAAACATCAACATTTTGCAGTAGCCCAGCCAGAGTCCTGACTTAAATCCAATTGAGAATCTGTGGAGGGAGCTAAAGATCAGGGTGATGGCAAGGAGACCCTCCAACCTGAAAGAGTTGGAGCTCATTGCTAAAGATGAATGGGCAAAAATACCAGTGGAGACATGCAAAAAGCTGATCAGCAATTATAGGAAGCGTTTTATTGCTGTAATAGCCAAAAAAAAAAAGCTTTTCTATTTATTATTGAGGAGGGTATGAATAATTTTGGACATGCCACTTTTTGTTCAAATGTAAATAAAAGCTGAGAAATATCTTTTCCAAAGTGATGCCTCTTGTACATTGTCATATTATCTTTTGGGAGAAGCCTGTGTCATTTTCGGTCAAAAAACTTGCTGGCTGAATAAAAGTAACTATAAGTCAGAATATGCGGGCTTTACTGTGTATATATATATATATATATATATATATATATATATAT